>NW_007729860.1:24615-47902 GCF_000696425.1 Galeopterus variegatus
GACCACTGACCCAAGTCCATCTCCCCACACATTTTAACATCTCTGAAGAAAAAAAAAAAAAAAAAAAAAAAAAGAAAGAAAGGAAAGGAAGTCTTACAATTAAATTTGGCACCCATTTTTTTAGCAATATATAAAACAATAAACCTTAACTTCATGGACAGAAAAACCAAGGGTCAGAGAGAGGGGAGGGTCTTCCCAGGGTCACACAGCCAATTAGTGAAGATCTCAACAACAGAGCCCAGGCTTCTCTTAGAATTCTAGAGCAGGAGGCAACCTTGGGCAGCCACCCTCCCCTGTTATACAGAAGACAAAACTTAAGATAGGAGTGCAGGTTAAGTGAGCTGTCCAAAGTCACACTGCTGGGGACATAGAGTAAGGACAGGAAGGGCCCTGAAAGAATAGCTAATCCAGTGCCAGCTAACAGCTAATCACAATACCCTGGACAATAATTAGAATTAGCCTGGAGAGAGAGAGAGAGAAAAAAGGTAAATAGATAAAAATGTGTGTGTATATATGTATACAGATACACACACACATATGTATATATAAAAAAAACTACAGGTTCTGTATGCCCAGCCCAGCTCTACCAAAGCTCTACCCCACTCTATCTCTGCAGGTGAAGCTTGATAATCTGAAAGAACAGTCACATCTTAAGCCTGGATTATAGCCTGAAGACCCTATGGTAAAAATTGCCCTTGAGAAATTCCCCATACCACCTATACAGCACACTACACATGGTTCAACAGGCTGCTTCTCCTCCACAGTTAGAGTTGGCACCTTTTTCCTAGTAGGTGAATTTCGTCTATGGCCTAGGTTGTCCAAAAACATACATGTCTTTGAGTACTTAAAACATGCTCAGTCCTGCCACTTTGCCAAGTCCATAAAGTTGAATTCCAACAAGTTCAAATAATATATTCCATGATTTTACTTACAAATGCTGAGTCTGGTGTGCCTTTTTAAAAAGTTCCCAAACTATTCTGAACATTCAGTAATCTGGGGGACAGGTAGCCTAGTCTAGTGCTTCTTAGACTTTAATATACTTACAAATCACCTGAGGGGTCTTGTTAAAGTGCAAACTCTAATTCATTAGGTCTGGAGAGCAACGGAAATGCTTCAGCTCCAACAAGCTACCAGGTGACCATCCTGCTGCTGGTCCAGCAGACCTCACTTTAAAGAACAAGGCTCTGTGTAGTGAGCCCATCCCTTGGCTACAACTCTACAAAGGGGTGGGGGTGGGGTAAATAAGAACTGGAGATATCGGAGGCTGGGCAGTGGAGAGAAGGGGAGGAGTCCCGAGCGAGATGTGCTCACCGGGGCAGATGCTGCCTTTGAGGTTCTCCAGCAGATGCGTCATGGTGCTGAAGTCCGGGGAGTAAGACACGTGCAGCTCGGCCGGCTCCGAGGCAATCTGGCGCAGCTCCTCCTCTACCGCCTTGCCCACGCCCACGGCGTACATGACGATGCCTGCATGCCGGGGGACTCAGAGGGTGTCCTGGGCCTCGGGAAAGGTGCTTCCCCATGTCCAACCCCAACCCAGTCTGTCCCACGCAAAGCCCACCTTCCTCCTTGGCGCGTGCTGCCCACGCCGAGATGTCATCCTGTGAGCGTCCGTCAGTGAAGACCAAGCCGACACGAGGCACGTTGAGGGCACGGGGCCGTGCGCCCTGCGCCTCTGAGAAACTGTGCTCCACCATGTGGCGCAGCGCCAGTCCTGTCATGGTACCGCGCTCCATGTACTCCACCGCCAGGACCGCCTGTTTCACCTCGGCTGCGGTGCCGTAGCGGCCTAGTGGGAACTCGGTACGCACGCGGCTCGAGAACTGCACCAGCCCCACGCGCGTGCCCTCGGGGGACACGTCCAGAAAGTCCACGATCTGGTTCACGAAGCGCTTCACCAGCTCAAAGTTCTGCGGGCGCACGCTCTTGGAGCCATCTACAAGCAGTACAAGGTCCACGTGGCCTTCCCGGCACCCTGCACAGTGAGAAGGGCTTGGACGGATGGTCCCTGACTAGCAGCATCTATCTATCCATCTAGTCCTGCATTCGCAATATAATCGTTTACTGTATAACAGATACCATTTACTGAGTCCTTGCTATGCCTGATAATGTGCTAAATAATAATAATCACCATCATCATCATTATATCATCACCCTTGACATTTATTGAGTGCTTCACACAAACTGGTCACTCTACTAAAAGCATCTTTTAAAATACTAATAACAACAAGAATAAGCACAATAGCTACCATTTATTGATCATATACTACGTATTAGGCACAATTCTAAGCACTGTACCAGTATTAATAATAGTAATAACAAAAATGTTATTTACTGACAGTTTACCATGTGCCAAGCACTGACCTAGGTGTTGCTATACAAGAGGTCTTCAAAAAGTTCATGGAAAGATTCATATTTTAATTCCATTTTTCCATGAAATTTTTCAACTACCTGTCTAAATTCTCAGTCCTCCCAACAACTTTCGGTATTATCCCCACTTTCTGTAGTCTGAGTTTCTGAAGGAGAAAGTGCTTTGCCTCAGATTCTATACAGCTAACTGTGCCAGGACTTGAAGCCAGGTCTGTCTGACTCCAAGCCCATGCTCCTCACCACTCTACAATGTTACCTCCCCTGTTCCGAGCCAAGGACTTCGCTAGACTTTGAAATGGGTTCATCAATAAATAAAACAATCCTGATCCATAAGGAAGCCAGAATAGAGCAAGTCAGATATGCCATATGCTACAGTCAAGGAAAGTGCTAGAAGAGAGGGGTATATACGGAACCCAAGGTAGGAATATATCATTCTTCCTAGAATTGTTAAGAAAGGCTACATGGAGGTGGTGACATGCAATTTGCTCTTTGTTATGGACTGAATGATTGTGTCTCCCAAAATTCATATGTTAAAACCCACCCCCTAATGTGATGACATTAGAAGGTAGCGTCATTAGGAGGTAAGTAGGATTAGATGAGGTCATGAGGGTGGAGCGATCATGAATGGGATTAGTTTCCTTATAAGAGTTGGAGAGAGCTTGCTTCCTCTCTCTTCCATGTGAGGACACAGTGAGAAGACTGTCCTCTATGAACAAGAAAATGGGCCCTACCAGATATCATATCTGCTGGCGCCTTGATCTTGGACTTCCCAGCCACCAGAACTGTGAGAAATAAATGTTGTTTAAGCCACCCAGTCTACGGTACTTTGTTATAGCCGTCTGAATGGACCAAGACAGTCTCCAAGATAAGTAGGAGTTTGCCAAGGCAGGAAGGGACATTCTAGAAAGGGGGCAATGGCATGTGCAGAGGCATGGGAGCTGGGAAGCTCTGGGCACATCCAGGAAGGGGCAGGCCAGTATGACTCAAATGTTCAAGTGTGGCAGGAGACAGGCTGATGTGGTTGGCTGAAGCTAGATTGCAATGAGCTAAGGTGGTGGTTTCAAAATTTTGACCACAACCCACAGTAAAATAATAATAATAACAACAACAACAACAACAACAGTAATGTTAATACAAAACGACACACTTCATATGTTCACATATAGCTATATTTAAGTTTCATGAAACACTACTGCATGCAATAAACTCTATTTTCTCTTCCATTCTTTTCTTTTTTTAAACACTGGTTGTAACACACCAATTTGATTTCATTATCCACTAATGTGGTTATACCCATCATTTGAAAAACTCAGGGATAAGACATATGATCTTTATTCTGTAGGCACGGATGAGCCACAGAAGGATTATGAGCAAAGGAGTAATGTGATCAAATACGTATTTTTTAAATTAACCTTGGCAGCAGGGTAGAGGATTGAGGGGAGGCAGGGCATGGCATATCCTCCAATATACCCCCACCCCAACACACACATTCACACCACATCCTTGGGTCACAGCAACAGCAAAGACAAGAATGCTCAGAATGTGGGCAATGGGGCAGAAGCAAGCAGAACACCCTCCCACCTATAACTCACGGTTGCAGCTCTTGCCATCTGCCTGCAGTTGCCGCCCCTCAGGGCACAGGCAGCGGTAGGAGAGGCCCTCACTCACACATTGGAATTCACAGCCATGGTCCACACCATTGCAAATGTCCCGGACTGAAAGAAGAGACCGGTCAGGGTGGACCCCACCAGCTAAGCTTCCCTACCCCTCTGCACAAATGTAGGAGACCCCGCCTCACTCTGACAGCTCCTCCCATCGGGCAGCAAGTCATGGCCCTCTCTGCAGCTGCACTGTGGCCCACCAAGGGTACTAACACACTCATGCTGGCAGCTGTGGTTCCCGAAGCTGCAGTGGTCAATGGCTGGTGGGAAGGAAGAAACAGCAAGATGTCACCTTTGATTGGAGCCATCAGAGGCCTCAGTCCAGGGTGCTGGTTTTGCAGGGTGAGGGAGCTTACTCACCCCTGCAGCTCCTCTTGTCTTGCTGCAGTATAAAGCCAGCTTGGCAGTGACAGAAATAGAAGCCCGGGGAATTGACGCAGTGGTGCTCACAGCCATGGGTCCCTTCAGCACACAGGTCAATGGCTGAAGAAGAGATGAAATCGGTCTATGCCCAGGGCTGTACTTCTCAGCCCTGGCAGAGCAACCACTCAAGGAGCTTTTTTAAAAATACCTATGCCTGGGCCCAAACCCAAATATCCTGACTTAATTCATCTGCAGTGGTACCCATCCATCTGTAATTTCCATAAGCATAAGCCTTCTTCCTGTGGGGCCAGGTGACCCTCCCAACTCAAACCCTAGGTGCATCCGAGAGCCAACATGCCCACTACTGAGCCAGGCATAAGAACGAGAACGTGCAGTTGTAGGGCCCCTGTTCTCCAGATGCTCACTGACTTACAGGGCAGGACCAGTCTCAGCCACTTTACCTATCTGAGCCTCCATTTCCCCATCTGCAAAATGGGAATATAATGGAAGAGAGCAATTGTTATTTACAACTTCCATCTAAGGAGGGTGGAGACCTATTGGCCCTGTTGAGAATCTGGATGGTTTGGATGTTCAAAGACAGTCATGAGCTGAGCTGTGGAGTAGGGACAGGAGAGAGGAGTATTACCCTGTACAAAAAAAGTGAGAATTTGGGCTTCTTGGAAAAGAGATGGGGGTGAAGAGAGGTAAAAAGAGAATAAGAGAGATGGTGTGAAGATGAGAAACTCTGTGGGTTGACGCCGCCAGTGAAAAACCCCCTGTCGTGGTCTGACTAAGGACTTTAGAAACAAGAGTGTCAAATATTCAATTATAATGATTTTTTCTTTTTCTTGTGTATGAGTGTATATTTAGCTATCTAGATGTAAGTCATACTTCTGTTTACTCCCATCTTTAGTAAAATGGACATATGAACACTTACACGTACACATACAGGCCCTGGTGTGCACAAGTGTGTAAACCAAACAAGAGGCTGATATACATGCACAGGACAATAACAGCATTGTGGGGCTGAAAAAAAGAGAAAGGACCCATATATCAAATGAATTAAGCATCAGCTCACAGCAAGAGGTGACTACCAGAATGTAAGTCCTTGGGGTAATTCCCAGAGATCTTGGGGAGAGATTTGATTTTCGTGGTCATTACATGGGAGTTCAAGCCGACCTTTTTAAGTTTTAGAAACCCCAGCTGACATTTGGGTTATAGAGGTGACTACCAGAATGTAAGTCCTTGGGGTAATTCCCAGAGATCTTGGGGAGAGATTTGACTTTCGTGGTCATTACATGGGAGTTCAAGCCGACCTTTTTAAGTTTTAGGAACCCCAGCTGACATTTGGGTTATTCCAGCTGACATTTGGGTTATAGGGATCACATGACCTCTTTTCCCAGGTTGTTGTGAGGCTGAGAGATAGCACGTGTAATGCTCCTAACACAATGCCTGATACTAACTTGGCACTCAGTAAACGATAGCTGCAACTACGATCACAAGACTAGAGACACATTCACACCAAAAAGAAAAACCCAATTATGTAAGCAAGGCATTGTGCGCCATAGCTTTCAGAAGGTGGAAATGAAAAACCAGATCTTGAAAGATTTGCAGAAGCAAAGAGGAATGGCAAGGAGGGCCCGAGTGAGCAGCACAGAAAGAGCTGAGGTGCAGAGGCAGGAATGAGCGCATGTGGCGGAGATCCACCCAACTGAAGACCCCCCAACAGTGCCTAAATAACAGAAACTCTAAGGATGTGCTTGTGAGAAGACAAACAAGTTTGGGAGGTGCGTTGGAGCCAGGAAGGAGACTGGCCTGAAAAAAAAGGGGAAAAAGGAGGTAGAAAGTCCGCTTAACCGCAGGGTCAAGATTTCTAACTTTGGTCCACCAAGGACTTATGTGACCCCAGGAAATACCTCCTCTTTCTTAGGCTTGTAACATAAAGGAGGTGGGTTTTTACTTCCAAAGGCCCTTCCAGACTCATCTGTCTGATGCCGGGGCAATGAGGAGCCAAAGAAGGTTCAGGTGCAGTGAAATTGCAGGGCAGGGGTAGCTCTCACCCAAACAGCTCTTGTTATCTGCTGCTAACTTGTAGCCAGGGTTGCAGGCACAGTGGAATGTGCCCAGGGCATTGACACATTGGTGCTGGCAGCCGTGTCCCCTCTCCGCACACAGGTTCTTCCCTGAGGACACATAGAACTAGAATCAGCAGGGGACAGATGGACAGAAGCCTCCAACAAGCGATAGCTGGATGGGGATGGGCTCAGAAGCAGGCACCATCCTCAAGTATGGCCTTAGGTGGGACATGAACTCATTTGAGAAGGGCCAGTCCACAGGAGAGGGCTCTGGGAAAGAATAGGGTTTGGGTAGCCCCTGTGATCGGGCCCACAAGAGGGGGCCCCCGACTAGATGTGTCAGTGGGATATGGCAGGACTACAGAGGGGTAGGGTGGGGTAGGGAGGTGAAGAGCTGCTAAATCAAGGCTGGAGGAATAACTCAAAATATGACTAAGACAGATCTTGCAGCCTTTGTAGGACGAGTTAAGATGAAAGTGGGAGGAGTCATGCCCATGTGGGCGGGGCATGACTGAAGCAGGCGATTCCCCTCAGCTTTAAGGGGCAGGGCTTCTTTGTGTTCAGGGGGCTGGTATTAGAGTTTGACAGTAAGCCTGTGGTAAACCACAACAGCTAGCTCATCCTGGTGGGCAGGGCAAGCTAAATGTTGCTCCTTGTGGACGGAGCCTAAGCAAAAGTGGCCACAGCTGGAATATGACACAATCTGCAGTAGGCTGGAGCAATTGGACTCTGCCTGGTGGGTGGAGTAAAGCTTGAATCCGCAGGGCCACGCCCGATGGGATGGGATTTACTGTGAGGGGAATGGGAATCCGAGCAGCTGTAGAGTCTAAGCCTCATTCTAGCACCCCCCTAACTCACCACACAGCCGGCTCCTGAACTGCAGGCCAAACTCCTGAATAAGGTCGAAGGACTCAACGAGGAACACGTGCTCGTCCAGAGGGGGCGACGCCATGGTGCGCAGAGAGCCCACATCTGCGCGCTGCACCCCCACAGCATAAATTTCAATGCCACGAGCACGGGCCTGCGCTGCCACCTCGGCTACGCGATCCTGTGGCCGCCCATCAGTCACGATGACAGCAACCCGTGGCACGTGCTCCTCCAGTGGACGGGCGCCCTCGGCCACGCTGAAGGCCACGTTCATGGCATACTGGATTGCCAGCCCGGTCATGGTGCCCTGAGCCAGTGGCACCAGAGCATGGATGGCTCGCTCCATGTCCTCGCGGCGTGAGAAGGCACCAAGCGGGAAGACGCTCTGCACTTGACTCGAATACTGGATCACGCCTACACGCGTGGCATTGGGCCCCACGTCCAAGCGGCGGAGGAGGCCCACCAGAAACTGCCGCATCGTCTCGAACTCGAAGGGGCGCACACTACGGGAGCTGTCAATCACGAACACCAAATCCAGGGGCCCAGCATGGCACCTGGGACCTGCAGGGAGATCAGGGAGGACTTTCCTAGGCCAGCAATGCCTCATGTCTAAGGTGACCCCCAGAGAAACCCAGGGGAAATGGTGTTATCCTGGCACAACAGCACCTAGCACAGAATGAACCTAGCAGGCCGGCCCCGTGGCTCACTCGGGAGAGTGCTGCGCTGGTAGTGCCGAGGCCACGGGTTCGGATCCTATATGGGGATGGCCGGTGCACTCACTGGCTGAGCGTGGTGCAGACCACACCTTACCGAGAGTTGCGATCCCCTTACCGGTCAAAAAAAAAAGAATGAACCTAGCAAAGGCAGATTAGATACCTTCACTCATCCAGCATTTTAAGATCTGAGCTAGGACATTTCACAAATCCCCCATCCTACAGCTCTGAGGGCTATTTTGGGGAGTTATCTATTGGGGGAGGGGGCGGGCAGGAGGAGATGTTGCAAACTCAAATGCCTATAGGGGCCAGGCAGGCAACATAAATGAGTGAACTGGTTGGGTTAGGACCATGGACACCCAAAAGTGGGCAGCTACAGACAAATGTTGCCACGTGGCCATGTGGACTGGCTGTTAGCAGATGCTTGGATTTTTCAAGAGAAGTCCGAAATTGGGATTTTCCTGTGAAATCTCCTGATTTTTTCATTTTACATTTTCAATTAATTTTTCAAAATCAAACACCAAATGGGCAGTTCTGCATAAGCCGAAAACTAAACCACATCCTACAGATGAAGAAACTGGGGGTCAGAGAGGTGAAGTGGGGAACTCAAACCCAGCCTGGTATGTTCCAAAGCCCTGGCTTCTCTTTCCCCAGGAGGCCTACCTGGCTGCAGATGGAGACCCTGCTTCTGCTCCCTTCCTCCCACAGGTGAGGGCTGGGCCCCAGCTCACCTGAGAATTGAAGCTGGGTTTCCCAGGGCTGGAAAAGCAGCAGCAGCATGGTCAGTGGCAAGCAAAGAAGTACTTTCATGTTGCTTGGGGACAGAGAAAGGTGTCAGAGCCTGGATGGGGAAGGAAAATAGTAAAGAAATATTTATGGGGCTCAGTATTTACAGGGCTCTTATTCTGGGCGATGAGCACCTGGAAGGGGGAGAGAGTGATGGGTTTATTTTGCTAATGTCTCTATTTTTTATGTATGTTTGAAATGTTTCATAATTTTAAAAACTTTTATCCCAGTGGGATTGCTGGGAAACACAAGAGACGCTTTGTAGAACTGCAGAATAGTAAATAAATAAAAAGTAGATAAGAATATACAAAATGTATAACAGGTACAAAGTTATAGGTAGACAGGAAGAATAAGTTCTGGCATTCTAGGCTGACTAGACTTAATAATAAGTAGCTGGAAATGAGGATCTTGGCCATAATCACCACGAAGAAAAGATAAATGTTTAGGTGATGGGCATGCTATCTAGCCTAAGCGAATCATTGTACAATATATGCATGTATTAGAACAATAGAACTGTACCCCACAAATATATACAATTAAAACTGTATTAAAAGAAGAAAAAATAAAAATATATATACAAAATTTAAGAAGAAAAAAGCCTTTGCTAAATGCCAGGCATAGTGTTAAATGCTTTTCATGCATTGTGGCATTTAATCATCTCTACAATTCTGAGACTAAGGTTGTTATTGTTCCCACGATACAGATGAGAAAACTGAAGCTTAGAGAAGTTCAGCGCTGGTACCCAAAGTCGTGCGGCAAGGAAGTGGCTCCGCCAGGATACAGCTCTACACCCATCTGGTTCTGTGAGCCAGTGTTCGGTGCCCTCTTCTCCCGCGAGGCGAAGCTCTGCAGACGGAAGCCATTCCCCACCTCGGTCCCCTCCCCTCCGCACACAAGGACCTTCTGTGTGACTGTCCTTGGGACCACTCCCGACTCATATACACGCACAAACACAGACATGCATCGCCCAACCGCAGGTGGCGGGGAAGGGCCGCGCCTGTTCTCGGGGTTGAGTGGGAGTGGGGTGGGACAGTGAGTGCCAAGACCCACCGTGCACCAGAAGCCGCGGCTTGGCGCCTCCGTTTCCCGACGGCTCTGAGGAGAGGCCGCCAGGGGGCGCCTGCCCGGGTCTGGCTGTGACGGCAAGGTGGCCGTGGGAAGCCCACATCTGCCCAGCAGGTGCCCCTGCCCAGAGCAAACAGGAGGCCGGGAGGCCCGGGGCCTTGGTGATAAGGCCTGGACAGGTTATAACCTGCGCGAGGGCCACGGACCAGGGTGTACAAGGTTCCGGGGACGACGGCACTGGACGTGCCTAGAGGGCGGCGAATGAGCGGCCTGGCCTCGGAGCGCGGCCATGGACCCTGTGGGGACAGCAGGTGAGCACCCACCCTCCCGCGGCCCCCGGCGACGCCCCTTGAAAATCACTAAGGACCCCACTGTACGGATGGGAACACTGAGGCCCAAGAAGCCGGCCCGCCGGGCTGCGAAGGCAGGACTAGAGCCTGGGACTCCCAGCTCCACTTCCTCCTGAGCTGCCTGGCCCCTGGGGCCCAGGAGTCACTAAACCTCTTTTCCTTGCATTCCTTACCCCCGCCCCACCCCGCCCCCACGCTGAGGCTGCGTTAGCCATTTTTCTGCTGCTGTGTCTCGGCGGAGGCCAGCCGCCCCTAACCAACCGCAGCCCCGCCCTCCAATTCCGTGAATAGGCCTATTCTCAGCAAGGTCGGTGCCTGCCGCTCCCTCCAGGAGGCCTTCCCGTCCCGGATTTCTCTCCCCCTACGTCTTCTAGGCCTGGTAGAGGAATAAAAATCCCTCTGGCAGGGCCCGAGGGCGGGGGGAGGGCGACTAAGCGAGATGTGCCAGCTGCTGGTGGAGGTGGGCGGGTGGGGAATGCCTTCTCTAGCTTGGGCCATGGCTGAGGCCAGCCCCCCTGGGTAGCATGGGGGTAAGGGCACGAGGGGCCTTTGCCACCCGCAGGGGCCTCTGGGCCCCAGATCTTGATTAATGTCCCTTTATCCTGCTCCTGGCCCGAGCCAACATCTCACTTGGCCCTACCACCACCCTAGGAATCCTAAAAAGTCAAAATAGCAACTGCCTCAAGTTTATCGCCTTTCCAACCCCTTCATTCTACAGAGGAAAGAGTTAGGACCAGAGAGGATATTGTCTCACCTAAGGTCACACAGAAACTAGGTGGCAGGGCTGCCAGGAGAACCCAGGACTCCTCTGAGGGGTTAATCCTTGTGTTAAAGAGAAAAATTTGGAGATGCCCGGGAGGGGGCGGGGGCGGGAGAGGAGGTCTGTAAACAATTCGTCAAGAGTTGCCCGAGGAATGAACACCTTGGGGACGTTCCTGGAAGTTCCTGGAGGGACCCCATTCGGGCGGCCTTCCTGGTGGGGGCTCAATTTGGAAAAGACCCTTCAGAAGTGGTGAAAGTCACTGCAGGTCAGTTGGGGGCACCGTAGGTGGTGCATCCGCAGTTACATACGGTCGCCTGGTCACCGGTCTGGCTTGACGCCTGTTCCCCTGCAGACCCCTCAGCGCCCCCGGGCCCTTTGACTCACCTGAGCTTGCCGGACAGCTTGGAGGCGCGGCTGCAGAGCGGAGCCGACGGGCGGAGCCTCCCGGGCAGTTGGACCAGGTAACTGCGTGGGCAGCGTGCCCTAGGTGGGGACTGCCAGGCAGCTGGAGCAAGCAGAGGCGGCGGCCGCATTTAACTCAGGCTGGCGGGTGGGGAGGGGGAGCGCGAACAGCGACCCCTCCCACCGGCAGGGAGACATCCAACCTCCCTTCCTCCGAGGGCTGGGGCGGGGCGAGCGCGGCGCCCCCTGCTCCTGCCACCCTTGGGGCCGCAGATGGTAACTTTGGGACGGGAATTCCGCTACAGCTGGAGACTGGGGCGGCGACACTCTCCTCAGCCGGAATGCACTGGAAGCCTAGAGACACTTTCCCAGGAGAGTCCCACGGGCGGAGCGGTCCTGGCTCTGGCCGCCGACTGCCTGGCTCTGCTTCCGAGGGCGCAGACCAACTCTTGCCCTCAACTGTCCCTTCCAGGACTGAGGAGAGGCCCCTGCCAAGAGGGTAAAGGGCTCAGAAGTTCATGGCTCTTGGTTCGTGGCTTTCCATGGATCCCAGCCTGCTAGTCCCACAAACCTCTACCACCACGGACTCCTTTACGTGGACTCCTTTACATATTCCTTGAAATTAGGCAGGCTTCGGGCCCACTCACCCACACCCATCAAAACTCCCAGTCTGAGAAGCCACCAGGCCCCTAGGCTCTGCCTGGCTCACACTCCGCAGGGCCAATGTAACCGGCCTTGATTCCTTGTAATCAAGAGAAGACAGACAGCAACAGTCCCCTTCTCAAGGAAAAAGGGGGAGAGTGTTGCTTTGGCCTCAGAAGTACTCACACCCCCTCCCCTCCTGGGAACATGGCTTTGGGGCCCTTTCATGTTTGCAGGCATCTGCCTGCAGGAAGAGAGAGAGTGCTTTGGGCAGGGGATCCAACAAAGGCTGTTCCCCTGCTGCCATTCCCCTGGGGTGGGGAAACTTAACCAATACCAATTCTGTCAGCCCTCACATTACCCTGTCTCCATCCCAGGCCCAGCACAAGTGCAGCCTTTGTATGACAGCAGCGTCTTCCTAAGGCCTCAGGCTGCAATGGGCCTGAAGCCAGACCCATAGAGTGGCACCTGGGTGGTCCTGGCGGACTCCATGCAGGCCTCATTAAGCACTGCACAGCCCAAATATTTAGCCCACACCTTGTACCCAAGTCCCCTCCTTTGCCTAACACTTCTCCCTGCTGACCCTGAGGGGCAAAATATAGACCGGTCCCATTCCCTGCTTCATTTCACTCAACCTGAGTGGTCAGACTCTGTGTCACTTTGCCCCTTGACTCTCCCTGCTGTGGGCCGGCTGGCCTGCCGCCACTCCCAGGTCATCCCCAGAGCATGCCACCATCCTGAGAGAAGGTGTGCGCAGGTGCCTGCAGCAACAGTGCGAGCAGACAGTGTGGATCCTGCATGCCAAGGTGGCCCAGAAGTCATATGGAAATGAGAAGAGGTAGGTGCCTCAGCAGCTCCTCCCAGGTCTCTGCAGCCTTCAGCCCTGTACACTCTTCTGTCCATTTAGCCTCTTCTAGACCCAGGGGTAGGTCTCAGGGCTGAGACCTCAGCTATTGAGCCAGCAGGGGCCTTCTCCCCCAGCCACCATTAGCCCCCACTTTGGTTCTAGCAGAACCTCCCTGTGAATCTCCCATCCCGATCCATTCACTCTCTCACCCATTTATTCATTCATTCAACAACTGTAGTCTGACTAGTTAGCTCAGTTGTTTAGAGGGTTGTTGATAACACCGAGGTCAAGAATTTGGATCCCTATACAGGCCAGCCGCCAAAAGCCCCCCCCAAAAAAAAACCAAAAAACTGAGTGCTTTCATGTGCCAGGCTCTGTGGGCACAGGGCACACAGCTGAACAAGACAGATACAGTCCCTACTTTTGTGGCATTTTCACTCTAGTGTGGATGACACAGTAAACTCCACACAAATCAATAAACAAGTTATTTCCAGATTATGATGAGAACTAGAAGGAAAGTAGAACAGGGTAATGTGACAAAAACTGAAGAGGGAGGGGGTATTTTAGCTTAAAGTGCCATTTAGGAAGTGACATCTGAACTGAGACTTGAATGTTAAAATGGAGCCAAGACATGAGAAAATCTGGGGAAAGTGTGTTCCAGTTAGAAGGAGCAGAAAATGCCAAAGACCTTGAGGCTGTACCAACTGGGCCTGTTCTAGGTACAAAAGAAGTCAGAATGGCTGGAATTAGAGGAGGGAGAAGGTGTCAGAAATAAGTTGGAGAGGTAAGCAGGGGCCACATCATGTGAGGACTTTGACTTTTAAGTCAGTGGAATATTTTAAGAAGAGGAGTAACATGATTTGACTCATGTTTTTAAAAAAGCACTCTGGCTGCTATGTGAAAAACAAATTGAAGGGGAGAGTGAAAACAGGGAGACCAGCTGGAAGGAAGGCTGATGCAGTGGCCCAGGCAAAAAGTGACTCTGGGGACGGTTGCCACTAAGGTGGAGGTGGTAAGAAGCCAGTGGATTCTAGATAGGTTTTGAAGGTAGAGCGGACAGGGCTCACTGATGGATTGAATGAGGAGTGTGAAAAGAAGAAAGGCTGGATGTTGATGGGGTTTACCGGTCATGGAGAAGCCTGAGAAGAGGGGGAGGAGGAATCAAGGTTTCTGTTGGGCTTGTGGTCCCTTGAGGTGCTTACAAGACAGTCAGGTGGAGATGGATATACGAGTCCAGCACTCACATGTCTCCGCAGGTTCTTCTGCCCTCCACCCTGTGTCTACCTCGCCGGTCCCGGCTGGAGGGTGAAGCCAGTGCAGGGTCAAGGTGAGGGAAGACTCAAGTGCTGGGGACCATCTGCCTCCGTAGGTCAGACCACGCCGTGTAGGGCCTGGGAGCGGGGCGGTTCGCAGGAGCAGTCTCGCCGCGCCCTCTGGCGGCAAGAACTAAGCTTGCCCGGCACTGAATCCTTCCTGAGTCCTTCCAGGGCCATCTCGCGTCCCTTTCCAGCCCAGCAGGCAGGGGAGACGGGGCCCACGGTCTGCGGTTACATGGGACTGGATGGCGCGTCCGGCAGCGCCGCCGAGACTCAGAAGTTGAATTTCGAGGAACAGCCGGATTCCAGGGTGAGAGGGCATGGAAGGGGGTCCGACTCCTGCTTCCATTCCTGCCTCTCCTTTGGAAAGCAGGGCTCCTTTACTCCCCTCTGGAAGCCACGAGATAGGCAGGGAAGCCGGGAGGCCGGGCTTCTGCCTTGAGGCCGAGCCCGAGAGCCCGGATCGTGGAGCGGGCCTGTCCCCTCCGACGGGGCGGACGTCAGATAACCGGCTGGTTACCCCCGGCGGGGCGGAGGGCTGGGATGAGACGGCCCCATCCCCGCGAGCCCCGTAGGAATTCGGAAGCGCCAAGACCCTGTACATCTCGGACGCAGACAAGAGGAAGCACTTCCGACTGGTGCTGCGGCTCGTGCTCCCGGGGGGCCGGGAGCTGGGCACCTTCCACAGCCGCCTCATCAAGGTCATCTCGAAGCCCTCGCAGAAGAAGCAATCGCTGAAAAATACTGATCGTGAGCGGGGGCGGGGCCCGACCGCAGGGCAGGGAGGCGAGGTGCAACCAAGTCAAGAGCTGCTGGAGCGGGGAGGCGGGGGAGGCCTGGATTTATAGGAGTGGGGTCGGAATGAGAGGGGCGGAGTCTGGGGGAGTGGGTGCGGCTTAGGCCCCCGGAAAGAAAGACTTAGAGCCGCAAAAGCGGAGAGGAAAGGGACGGACAAATGCCAGGCTTGAGGGTGGGAGTCGGAAGCCCAGAGCAGACAAAAACGGCCGGCAGGTGCTGAACTAGGAGCAGATGAAAAGTGACGATGAATGGGCGAGGAAATTCAGTTAAAAATAGTCATGGAGTGCTTGCTTTATGCTTGACTCTGTGCTAGGTACTTGATCCCTATAAAATAGAGGAAAGCACAAACATAGCGGATCAAAGAGATGATTTGAGATAAGTACTGTCCTGAATGTCAAGTGGCAAATCCCAGGGCTGGGGGCTCTAAGAATACGGAAAAAAAAAGCCTGAGTAACAATGACACCACCACCACTACCATCACTGGGAGGTAAGATAAAGGGGTGGGGTGGGATGGGGACATTCTGACGAGCAATTACTTGTATCCTATTTGATGCCAACCATGTCCCTGTGAGGTAGGTACTATCATCGTTCCTATGTCATCGATAAGGCAAATGAGGTTTGGAACATTCACCCATTCATTTAAGAAATATTTGGGCCTATCACATTACAGGGGACTTGGCTAAGATTGCCCAGCTAGGAAGTGGCCCAGCCAGGAAGTGAACTTGAGTCAATGTGACTCCGGTGCCCAGCTCCTGCTCCTCCACCACCCTTACTTTCTCTCTGTTAAAAACCTGGTAGATGAGCTGGCCAGTTAGCTCAGTTGGTTAAAGTGTGGTGCTGCTAACACCAAGGTCCAGAGTTCAATACCTATACCAGCCAGCCTCCAAAACAAACAAACAAAAAGAGGTAGAATGTCTCAGATCCAGGCAGTGTTCTGGCTGGCTCTTGGTATCAGGAAAGGTCCAGGAAGGGGTAAGTGGTATAGTGTAATGGCTAAGAGCACAGATTCTGGAGGCTGGCATCCTGGGCTCCTGGCTCTGCCACTTACTAGCTGCAGATCTTGAGCAGGTTGCTCTCTTAAATGGACATAATATTATCTACATCAGAGGGCTGTTGAGAGAATCAAATGAGCTAATACACCTGAAGTCTTTAGAAAAGTGCCTGCACACACTCAATGCTAGCTGTAGTTCAATGGACGGGAACTTGGACTAAATATAAACTGAGCAACTATAGTATGTCCAGCACTGTGAGAGGAGAGAGGGAAATGACCCACCCAGTGCTTTCTCCCCAAGTGGTCAAAGTCCAATGAGAAAACAAAACTTGTGGCTCTGAGTATGTGCAATAGGCTGGAAGAGATGTCAAGCCCTAGAAATACTGTAGTGCTCTTTCCCACCACATGGTCTTTGCTTATGCAGCCTCCCATGCAACTCCCACCTACTTCCTGCCCCACAGCTGAGCATATGCCCTCCTGTAAGAAGGTCTCCTTCACCTAGCCCTCACCACATCACATTGAAATTTTATATTTATGGCCCACGGACTTCCCTCCAAGACTGTGAACTCTTCAGAGCAAAGCTGGGTCTTAATTCACCCTTTGGCACCCAGTACCAAACACAGTGTCTGCCACAAAGTAGGCACTTAATGACTACTTGATAAAATTCTGCTGGTTGAACTGAAGGATTCCCAGGTAGCAGAAAGTAGCAGGTAAAGATACAGAAGCATGACTACAGCAGGTAGTAGATAAATAGCTGTGAAATATCAGTGCCCAGTGTGTCTAGGCCAGTGGGCATATTAGCCAGGCTGGCATAGAGGACAGAGGATTGGAAATTATCTGGCAATCCCAAGTCACCAAGCCAGGCCAGGGCATTGATTCTGCCTTCCCTCACAGTATGCATTTCCTCGGGCTCAAAAGTCTCCCTCTTCAACCGCCTGCGATCTCAGACAGTCTCTACACGCTACCTCTCTGTGGAGGACGGGGCCTTCGTGGCCAGTGCGAGACAGTGGGCTGCCTTCACACTGCACCTGGGTAATCACATCGGCAGGCCCGGGGCTGGGCACTTCATATGCATTAGCTTATTTAGTCTTCACCACAGCTCCTCAAGGAAGGTGACTTTGCCCCATGTAACTGAGGCTCAGAAACACAGAAAGACTTGCCCATGATCCCAATGATTCGGAGACTGATCCAAATTGTTCTGACTCCAATATCTATTCCCTTTTCCCTCATATCAGCTAAGCTGCCTGCCCCAAGGGGCAGATGTGTCAGATGGCCACAAGTGACCTCTCCAGGATTAGAACTTCAGTCTTAGCTGCTTCTGTGAGCACCAACCCTTCTCCCACGGTCCATGTGTGATGTGAGGTGGAGCCAGAGGCAAGAAGGTAGGATGTGAGGCAGGAGTTTGGGGCCCTCTAAACCTTTGTTCCTTCCTTTCTTTCACCCCCCAGCTGATGGGCACTGTTCCCAAGGGGACTTCCCACCTCGAGAGGGCTACATCCGCTATGGCTCCCTGGTGCAGCTCGTCTGCACTGTCACCGGCATCACACTGCCTCCTATGGTATGGGAAGGGAGAGTAATACCCCCAGGTACATGCAGAGGGTATGGCCCACATGGGAAGGGCTGGAGGATGAGGCCCCAAGGCATGAGGACACCGGTTCTCTTTCTGGGGATATTCAGTGCTTTGTGGGACTGAGCAGAGGTCAAGGGGCAGTGCCCATATGGCTATTAGAGTAGCAGACAGCTGGCTGGGAGGGCAGCCTCGGGGCACCAAGGGACCTTACCACCTCTCTTCCTACCACCCTTCTGTTGCAGATCATCCGCAAAGTAGCCAAACAGTGTGCACTCCTTGATGTGGATGAGCCCATCTCCCAACTGCACAAGTGTGCATTCCAGTTTCCAGGCGGTCCTCCAGAAGGCGGTGGCACATACTTATGCCTTGCCACAGAGAAAGTGGTGCAATTCCAGGTGAGAAGCAGAGAATACTAGCACCAAGCATCCTATAAAGTGAGAACACAGAGAACCATAGAATGTAAGATTATCATCATTGTGATGGTTGCTACTTACTGAGCAATATGCCTCCCATGGAATGTTAGAGTCATGGACTATAAGGACAGAATATAAAAGGTAGAAAGATAATATTATTGAGCAATACTCCTTTGCAAAGAATATTAGAATCATAGAATGTTGGGATATAAAATTGTAGAATGCATATAAAAATCATAGTAGGTAATAGTATTGAGTATTATTGAGCAAAGACAATTAGAATCATAGAATGTTAAGACATAGAACTGTAGAATGTGGAAAATAATAAGTATTATAAAGTAATATTACACCCAAAAGAATACTATAAGGGCCGGCCTGTGGCTCACTTGGGAGAGTGTGGTGCTGATAACACCAAGGCCACAGGTTCAGATCCCATATAGGGATGGTCAGTTCGCTCACTGGGTGAGCGCGGTGCTGACAACACCAAGTCAAGGGTTAAGATTCCCTTACCAGTCATCTTTAAAAAAAAAGAATACTATAATAGAATATTAGGAGATAGAATCATAATATGTAGAAAAAAACAATTATTATTTTTCAGCAATATTCTATTCCACAGACTATGAAAAATTATAGAATGTTAGGGAATAGAATTGCACAATGTTAAAAAATGGAATTCTAGAATCCTAAGAAAATAAGACCATTAGATAACAGCTAGTCCAACGAGTGTATTTAACTCTAAGTGAGAGAACTTAAGGGTCCTGTCCAAGCTCACAGTAGGTAAACTGCAGAGCCTGGGACTGGAACCCGGTTCGGCCTAATACGGATGCCCAGGCACTGTGCTGGGTCCCCCACACTGGTGGCCCCCATCTGAAGCCCCATCGCCTCCGGTCTCCTCCCAGGCCTCTCCCTGCCCCAAGGAGGCCAACAGGGCTCTGCTCAATGACAGCTCTTGCTGGACTATCATCGGCACTGAGTCAGTGGAATTCTGCTTCAGCACCAGCCTGGCATGCACGCGGGAGCTGGTCACTCCGGTGCCCCTCATCAGCACCCTCGAGGTGAATCCGGGCGCTGGGAGGCGATGGGAGGGCGTGGACCCTTCCTGCACCGGGGGAGAAGGGTGCCAGTGAGAGAGGATCCTGGTCCCCCCTCCCCCACACCACCTGATCCCACCCTCCCCCAGCTGAACGGCGGGGGCGACGTGGCCACGCTGGAGCTCCACGGAGAGAATTTCCACGCGGGACTTAAGGTGTGGTTCGGGGACGTGGAGGCAGAAACCATGTACAGGTATGGGGTGGGGAAGGCAGCCTCCCTTAGCCTCGAGGAGCGAGTGGGGTTGGGGGTACATGTCATCAGAGTCACTGCAGCTTTAACCCTGTGCACGACCCCCAGGAGCCCGCGGTCCCTGGTGTGTGTGGTGCCCGACGTGTCCGCCTTCGGCAGTGACTGGCGCTGGCTGCGCACTCCCATCACGGTGCCTGTGAGCCTGGTGCGCGCCGACGGGCTCTTCTACCACAGCGCCTTCTCCTTCACCTACACCCCCGAGTACAGCGCGCGGCTGGGGCCCCCCGGCACCCCCGAGCTGGCTACCGACGCCGACGCGCTCCTCGAGAGCATCCACCACGAGTTCACGCGCACCAACTTCCACCTCTTCATCCAGACGTAGCGCCCGCCGCCGAGGTCCCCACCCGGGCACGGGTCACTCACTCGTCCTTATACGTACATGAAGACACAACCCTAGTGATGCCCTCTTGTGTCCAGTGTGTGGGTGTCCCTGTCCTTGTCTCTTCTCACTGCCTCTAAGTCAGTCAATCTCTCTCTCTCTGTCTCAGTAACTTCCGTCTGTACGTGTATTTGTGCGTCCCTATCCCTCCATCTTTGTCTCTCTCTGGCTCCCCGCTGTGTCTCACACACAATTTCACACACTCTGAGGAGCCAAGTCCGGGGCATTTACCCCCCAGGCATCTGTACCTCCTCTTGAAGAGAAAACTCATAGATTCACACACCCAGGCATGGGCACAGGCTCCTGAGGCATGGCCAGCTTACCCTGGAGCACACGGTCCTGCCTGAAGTACTAGATCTGAACTGGAGTGCCAATCACACCTGGAGCATTGGGTCTCTTCAGACTACTAGATCTCACCTGGAACACTAGGTCCCACCTGGAGCACTGGGTCTTGCCTGGAGCTTTCGGTCTTACCTGGGGCATCAGGTCCCACCTAGAGCACTGGGTCTTGCTAGAGTACCAGGTCCCACTTGGAGCACTGGGTCCAGTCCTGGGACACAAGCACAACTGTCACCCTAGTTCCTTCTCCCACACGCCCAGTAGGATGCAGTCCTGGCGATCAGTAATTCTTCCTCTGTACTAGAATCAACCCCTATCCAAGGTAGAGTCTGATCTGTATGACCCACCTCCCCAAGGACGGAGGTGCCTCAGTGTACCTTCGCCCCCTCACACACAGAAAAGGGCACCTGCCAAGAAAAAGGGACCACAAGTCTGATGGAGCAGAGAGCCTACCTTTTTGACCCTTTCTAGAGGAGGAATGGTATTCAGAGTCAGCTGGCATCGCTGAGCCCCTGTCCCTTTCCAGGGGGCTATGTGTCAGCTTTGGGGATGAGTTACCCTAATAGCTATCCCCCTATCTCAAGCAAGGATGCACCCCGGGCCCAGAGGTAAACACAGGATCCCTTCAGAGCAAAGCCTTTCTAGGACAACTCCAGGCAGAACTCTTGGAGGGCTTTCCTGCGTGCATTCCACGGACCTAATCTCAATCCAGCCTTGATCAGCCTACCCCTCCTCTGTCTAGTCTGTACTTCACAGGGAAGCAAAACAAAACCAGGCAGGATCCTGGCTTGGGCTACTAGAACCAAGGACCACAGATATCACAGGTGCCAGCTACCAGTACTAGCCTCCGGTGGTGCACAATGGGGAGAACTAGTCTAAAATGTGGGTTCCAGGCCCTAACCCCCTGGGCTCTTCCTTGACTTGCTGAGAAAAAGCTGGTTTCCTGTAAAATTCCTCCCCCAGAACATGGAAAGAACCATGAGAAAGAAGAAGCTGACATTTCCCACAGGGGAGGAAATAGGGTTTGCTCTTTTGGCTCCCCAAAGTCTTTTTTTTTTTTGTCTTTTATCTTTTTTCCGTGTCCGGCAACAGATCGCAATCCTCAGTGTTGCCCCCGCACCGGACCGGGACCGGCAACGGGATCGCAAGCCTCGGCGTTGCTCCCGCGCCTCGCTCAGCCAGTGAGCGGGAACCGGTCTGTACATGGGATCCGAACCCTCGGACGGGAGCGCCGCCGCGCTTCCCAAGCGGCGCACTATCCAGTGCGCCACCGGGCCGGCCCTTGACTAAGATCTATTATCTGCAATCAGCAGGCTGAAACCTACTGCGAGGGATGGGGGGAAAGCTTTTTAAATTCCCCTTGTGGCCCCTGAAGGTGAATCCTGGCTGAGGAATACAGAGAACGAGTTGAATGGGAAATGTCCCCCAAATGAGTGCCTGGTCAGGAGAGTTTGAGCTCGCTGTCCCATGCTGGTGTTGAAGCAGGAAGCCACTCATAAGGAAGCTAAGAGGAATTTTATAGCATATCATATGGGGAGTTGGGCTCAAGGGCTTCTTCTTCCATCCCCCAAGGCAGGAGTCCTGAAAACCAAGAACTTAGGTTGGACTGAAAGCCCAGGCCCAGCTGTGCAGCTCTGTCTTCTTCACCCCTCTTAGGGGACCATAACTGTTGGTCCCACCCAGGTACCCACCTGGAGGTCTGTGACCACGAAGCTTCAGCTCTGGCCTGTCTTCTGAATTCCAGCTGCTGGACCTGTCCTTGGAGGTCCTCCTGGTACTTGAGCCTGACTCCATCTAACATCGAACTTTCTTCTCTCTCCACTCCCTTCACAGCAGCTGATCTTCTGTCTCCTTCCCCCACACACCACCCAGTCACCAAAGTCTAAGGACTGCACCTCTCCTTCCAGACTAGAATATGCTTCCTCCTTTCCTCTCTCTCCACTACTGCCCTGACTTCCAGACCCAGGTCAGATGTCACCTCCTTCAAAATGTCCCCAACTCCTTAGGTAGAACCAGCTAGATAATTTGTGGGCCCAGAGCAAAATGAAAATTTATAGCTCCTTGTCCAAAAATTACTAAAACTTTCAAGGCAGGAGATGATGAAATCAAGTGCAAAGTCCTTCTAAACACACGGGTTGAAGCCCATGAAGCCAGCCCTGTGTTGGCTTCCATCTTGTGTTACCACAGAACCTTGCTGGGACCGTGTCACCACCCACTTTGGATCAAAGGGCTGTATGTACATTCCCATTGTCCCTTCTAGCTTGTGAATTTCATGTGAAAAGGAGCTCTATCTCTCTGTGTCCTAGAGACACATCAAAATGCCTTGCACATTGAGTTGGCACTCTTACTAAATAATAAATTGTATTGCATTGCATTGGCAGGTGTTTGGATACTACACATGCAAAGTGAAACCAGCAGGTGGCACTGTATCCCTCCTAAGCTTTGAGTTTTCATTTTATTTATAGTTTTAAAAAAACCTGTTAGGTTCCTTAAAGATCCTGTTAACTTTTTCATGCTCTCAGGATCCTTTGGGAGTTTATACACACAATTCTGCTTTCTTCCATGGAATTTCCAAACACTCTAAAACCCATTTATGGATTTATTTAGTCTTCTTCACATTAGAATCATCTGCCAACCTATAAAAATATGATATCCAGGCCACACCACCGATCTGTTAGATTAAAATCTCTGAGGGTGGAACCCAGGCATCTAAATTGTTTGCATGGGCTGGCCTGTGGCTCACTCGGGAGAGTGTGGTGCTGATAACACCAAGGCCATGGGTTCAGATCCCATTTAGGGATGGCCGGTTTGCTCACTGGATGCGCGTGGTGCTGACAACACCAAGTCAAGGGTTAAGATCCCCTTACCAGTTAGTTACCTTTAAAAAACAAAATTGCTTGCACACTCTCCCATGTGATTTTAGTGAGCAGTCATGGTTGACACTCGTTGCATTTTTCCTCCTCATTTTATAGATGGGGAAACTGAGGCTTCAAGAGAGGAGGCAAAAGTCACAGCAGATTGACAGCAGAGCCTATCATTGATTTGAATCCTATACTCCTGACACTAAGTCTGGGGCTCTGAGGGTCTCTTAATTCTCATTCTACCATGCTGCTGGGTGTAAATGGAGTGTGTGTGTGTTGCAGGGGTTGTGTTGGGTGAGGATAAGGCCAAAATCTCCAGTTCTTTTTTTTTTTTTTTTTAAAAGATGACCGGTAAGGGGATCTCAACCCTTGGCTTGG
>NW_007729860.1:48691-73184 GCF_000696425.1 Galeopterus variegatus
GAGCTAACTGGCCATCCCTATGTGGGATCCAAACCCGTGGCCTTGGTGTTATCAGCACCACTCTCTCCCGAGTGAGCCATGGGCTGGCCCCAAAATCTCCAGTTCTAATGCTGCCTGAGCTTCCACTATTAACAAACTGGTCTTCCAGTTTAAGCACTGACCTGGGGGTTCTCTTTCCCTTTCGTTTCTGTTAAGTAAGATTTTCTGCAAAGAGAACTTATTTATAACCACAGTGTGGTTTAAATTCTCAGACACTTTTCTCCCTGGGGAAGATAGGGACTGCTGAGCTCATGAACTGTGAGGACGGTGTGGAAGAGAGGAAGTGGCTTTAAGGGAAGTGAAATCAATAAAACAATATCTACAAGGTTTTGCCAAGGGCCAGCCCTGAACATACTCACCAAAAAAGAACCCCTAGTCAGGCTTGGCTCTGTTGCAGAACCCAAGACACAAGAGCAGGCAGGCAGGGCAGCAGTGGCACAATAATGCTTTCAGTGGGTGAGGTGATAAACACCTGCTATGGCTGGGTGCTTGCCACCTGAGGGTGGGGGTGGGGGGCAGGAAGGACAGGAAAATTTCTGGGGAAGGCAGAGCCTTGTGACCAAGTTCTTTATGAACTCGCCATGGTTAAAGAGTACTGGATTGGGGCCCATCCTCTCAAGCTCATCCTTAAGCCCCATCTGGCTCAAATCATACTTCTCCTCAACCCTGGTTGGTGTCCTGGCTCACCCTGGGTAGGGGTGTCCTGGACTTAGCTGGTTTTGTCCTGGTATACATACACTGGTAAGCGTATATACATACATATACACATATATATGTATGTGTGTGTGTGTGTGCATGTGTGTGTGTATCAGTACTTCAAAAAAAATTATGGAAAGATTTGGGGCTGGCTGGTTTGCTCAGTAGGTTAGAGCGTGGTACGGATACCACCAGGGTCCAGGATTCAATCCCCGTACTGACCAGCCTCAAAATTCATAGTTTTTTTCTGTATTGTTTTTTGGGGGGCAGGTGGGACGGCTGGCCAGTACGGGGGTTGAACCCTGGACCTTGGTGTTATCAGCACCATGCTTTTTCAAGTGAGCGAACCAGCCAGCCCTTGTATTGTCTTTTAATTGTTTTTCCATGAACTTTTTAAAGTACCCTTGTGTGTGTGTGTGTGTGTGTGTGTGTGTATACTCTCTCTCTCTCTATATATATATATAGTATTATATATAATTTTCTTCTCTCATTCCTTACCCATATCCACTTTATATGAGCTAGTTATTGTCATTGTTGTTATTCCAGAAGCACTTTTAGAGATGATCCAAACACTGCACCCTCCCTCCTTTAACAGATGGGGAAATTGGCAGTCCAGAGGAGGTAAGTGACCTTCCCGTATTAGTTTTATGTGTCGCATAAAAAATTGCCACAAAAGTAGCAAATATTTATCGTCACAGAGAATCCGTGGGTCAGGAGTCCAAGCACAGCTCAGCTACTCTTCCGCTCAGGGTCTGCCAAGGCTGTAATTAAGGTGTCAGCCAGGGCTGGAGTCTCTCTGAGGCAGAGTCCTCTTCCATGGTCACATGGCTGTTGGCAAAATTAATTTTCTTGCAGCTGTAGAGCTCATGGCAGCTTGCTTCTTCAAGGCCAACTGACTGAGTTAGGCCTACCCAGGATAATCTCCCTTTTTACTTATTCAAAAATCAATTCATTTGGGACATTAATTACATCTATAAAATCCCTTCACCTTTGCTAGCTAATATAACCAAATCATAAACCTAATGGCATCCCATCATGTTTACAGGTCCTGCCCACATTCAAAGGGAGGGGATGACACAGGTTGTATATACCAGGCAGCAAAAATCTTGGGGCCATTTTAGAATTCTGCCTCCTCTCCAAAATCACATAGCAAATTATTGGCAGAGGGAGATCTGTTTGGCTTGTACCCCGTGCATATCCCACGCAGGGTCAGCGCTTCTGCTCCCTCAGAAAATTGGCGGAACCATGAAACAAAAATGGCCCAATATTGGTCAGAATTATAGTTCAATTCTCAGAAGTAATATTGTATCAATCAGAGTTAGCTCTCCAGATAAATTAACCCTGTCCAGGGTTGACTAGTTATAGGGCTATAGTAACCAGGATCTAAGATGGCTTCCAGTGAGTATTACCCCCTGGTACTGCTGTCCTTGTGAAGTCCCCTCTCACAATGAATAGAGCAGACCTGTGTGATCAATAAGACAGTGTGTGACCACCAAGGCTAGGCTATTAAAGGCATTGTAGCTTCCACCTGGCTCTCCTGTATCTCTTACTCTGAGAGAAGCCAGCAGCCACATCATGAGGACAGTCACCCAGCCCTAGAACGGAGGCCTCCTGCCAACAGCCAGCACCAAGTTGGCAGGAATGTGACTGAGCCATCTTGGAAGTTAAGCCTTCAGCCCCAGTCAAGCTTTCAGATGACTGCAGCCCTGGCGAACATTTTGACTGCAATGTTATGAGACCTCAAGCCCGCCCACCCACCCAGCAAAACTGCTCCTGAATTCTGACTCACAGAAACTGAGATAACATTTACGTTGTTATAAGCCCCTAAATTGGGAGATAATTTTACACAGCAATAGATAACTAATACAGGGGCCTTCTGGAGCTAACATCTTACCCAAAAATTGGTGATAAGAATAAATAGCACTTGTTGAGCACTTACTGTGTGCCAAGCTCTGACATACCCCGCCCCACCACACTGTTGGAGCACAAAGCTAACAGCTGTCAAAAGCCGAAATCTGAATCCAGAGGTCCTGATCCACAGTCTCACACCACCCAACACAGCCCTGTCTAACAGAAATTTCTGCAGCAGTACAAATGTTCTATATCTACACTGTGGCTATTGAGCACTTAAAATGAGGCTAGTGCAATTGAAGAACTGAGTTTTTAATTTTACTTTTTTTTTTTTTTAAAGATGACTGGTAAGGGGATCTTAACCCTTGACTTGGTGTTGTCAGCACCGCGCTTTCCCAAGTGAGCTAACCAGCCATCTTTATGTAGGGATCCGAACCCGTGGCCTTGGTATTATTATCAGCACCACACTCTCCCAAGTGAGCTATGGGCTGGTCCTAATTTGACATTTTTAATTTAATTTAAATAGCCACAGTGGCTGTATTGGGACAATGTGGATCCAATAGATGGGAGGGCTTTCTACAAGACACAAGCAACAAGGAAGAGAGACCCAATCAAGCCTCATGGGACTCAGGAAAACAAAGTGTAGCAGGGCCTCAGGAGAGATTTGAGCTAACACGGGATTTGAGACCAGACTCACCACTTCAGAGGTGGGTTTGTGGGGGCCAAGCAGCCCCAGTAAAGGGGCCATGGGTGACATAAAACCTTCACAGGCAATGTGGTTGTGAGCAGTCTCCAGAGCCTGACTGCCTGGGTTCAAATCCCTCCTTTATTACTGGTAAACTGTAGCTTTTGGCAAGTTAACCTCTTAATTGCTGTAACATGGGGATACTAATAGCACCTACTTTGCAGAGCTGTTGTGGCGATTAGATGGATCAGGTGTAAAGCATTGAGAATGGGTTCCTGGCACTCGGGTGTGTGATGTGAGGGTTTGCTACAGCTACTGCCAATTCCTCTTTGCATCCTTCCCCTCACCCAGTGAAGGACTGAGCAACATGGTGCCAAGGGGAGACCACCAATGTCCATGCAGCTGGAATTAAGGTTCAACTCTGTATAGGCAAGCTAAGGGAAGTTTGCCCCCTTGGTAAAAAGGATCCTACCCACTTCACAGGGAGGTTGTCAGTGGTATTTCCAGAGCCGGCCAACTCCAGTACCTGCAGAGGCCAAGCAGGTGACATGAGAGAAGCAGGTGGAGACAGTGGCATGGCAGAGGCCACATCAAAAGGTGCCTCCTCTCAGTCACTCCCACTTGTTGCCATGCAGGCTGACAGCTGCCAAATTTTGATTTTTTTCCTGAAGCAAAGCAAAAAATCTGGATTTTTATGAGAACCATCCTGATTTTTATAGATGGCAACTAATTCAAGGATTTTTGTGTCTATTGTTTTAAACATGGTGCCGCCTAAACAAAACACTGAGGTAGGTGCAATATGTCACACAGGCCACCAGGGTGCTTGTTTTGACATTGTCCCTCTGCTCCAGACCCAGACCCTTTCCAGACTTCCTAAATCTCTACTGGCTGTCACCCCATAGGAGGTTTCAAGGGGGTGGGAGTGGGGAGGGTAGATTTTCTCATGCTCCACTGAGATAAGGGGTTCAGAGCTCAGAAAGCTCTGACTTGTTACAAACTTTAAAATGACAAGAGGCAGGTGATCTAGAAATTACCAGATTTTATTATCTTTTTATCATAAAAAATCAGTAACAGACAACAGTGTGAGAGGTGGCTACAGAAGAGGTGCTCACTCCAACACAGCCCGAGGAAAAGGGCATTGGAAGTAGAAGAGGACCCAGCCAGCTGGGACCTGGGATTGAGGTGGCAACAGTAGCTAACAGCCACTGGGTGCGACAAGAGAGAACAATTCCCCCCAGCCCAGCCAGTGGGGTCTGGACAGGGAGGGTCCCAGAAAGCAGGCCCTAGCTGGGGCCTTATCGGCCCTCCCCAATTCCCCCTTCCCCATACCCAGGAGTTAAGGGTAGTCCCAGCAAAGCTGAGGCTGTGACTTGTTAAGCCATTTTAGTTCCCTAGAGCAGTGCTGTACAATAGATGGAAATGGTCTCTATCTGCATGGTCAACACAGTAGCCACAAGTTACATGTGGTGACTGAGCACTCGAAATGTGGTTAGTGCAAGTGAGGGATGAATTTTTAACTTTATGAGATTTGAATTAACTTAAATTTAAAAAGTCACATGGGGTTACTGCATTGGAGAGTGTAGCCCTAGAGCTTGAAGAAAGCAAACCAAAGAACACCAACTGGGCCCCAAGCAGAAGGCAGAAGAGAGTAGAAACCATCTGCCTCAACTATTCCAGCCCAATCAGGAGAAGGCACCAGGAACAGGACAGATAAAGCGGTGCCAAACCACGCAAAAATTCACTCACTCAACCACCCAGCCAACATTAAACTGGAAATATCACACTATTTCCTGAAAAAATATATTTATCTATTTTTCTAGAACCAAGGAAGAATAATATATTACAAGAACATAGACACAAATACCCCACCATCCCCTTCATTATATTTTGGGATCTGCTAGAAAACTATGTTTCAGCAAAAGTTACTTCTTACAGGAAGCAGCCTCAGAAAGGGCCAAGGTCATGAGCAGAGGAGTGTGGAGTATAAAAAAAAAAAATGGGGAGGGAGTTTAAAGAAAGAGAGGAAAGAGGGAAGTGGGAAGGAGAGGCCCTGTCTGAAGCTATAAATAGTAATAAAAAAATTAATAAAAATCATATCTCCGGCTCTTCTCTCACTTTCAAGAAACAAACAAAAACAAACAAAAAAACTGCCATTAAATATAAACTTAGCAGGTGCTGTGGGAATACGTGAGAGAGTGAAGAATATCTTGGCATTGCCACACTCTTGCCCAGGCAGAGAGAGGCTCTGCACGAAGGAATGAACCGTTTAAAAAAAACAAACAAAATGCACTAAAAACAGATTTACAAATATTCTACAAATCCAGGGGCTGGCCATTTAGCTCAGTTGGTTAGTGTGTGGTGCTGATAACACCAAGGTCCAGGGCAATCCCTGTACTGGCCAGCTGCCAAAAAAAAAAAAATTCTACAAATCCATTTCGGCATGAACTTGTAGCTCTTCTCCCCACCCGCCCTTCCCAAATAAAAAAGGTTGATTTCCAAAAGTCACTTGAAAGAGCCTAGAATGGCCCAAGATATACCACAGAGACTCCGGTAGTGTGATCACAGGTACTCATAGATGGACAAGTCTCAAGATGCAGATGATTCTAGTTCCTTCTCCTAATTTCTGGCAAAGGGACAGGCTGTGAAAGGGAGGGAGGAAGGCTGCTGGGGGCAGACCTCCAATCAGAACTCATACAATACCCCTGAGCCAGCCCCCTGGCTTCAGAGGAGCTCTGCATGAGGCAAGTGTGGAATAGGCCCTAAGCTGGTTCTAGACTCTAAACTGGAAGTTTAAGAAACAATCCAATCCTAGGCTTCATTTCAGAAATGTCAAGTTTAACCCCATTTTTCTGCTGGGGCAACTGAGGCCTAAAGAATCAAGACGAGCCAGGCAGAACAGGAGAAGATGATGCCTCTTCTGATACTTAAAAGGTAATCAGAGCTGGAGTCGCTGACAAGTCAGTATTAGGTTGCCCTCCCTCTACCCTAATGTCTACCCTTCAAAATCCTCTGGCTTCCCTCCCCCTTAAAGTCCAAGCCAGTGCCCGTGAAGAAGCTTCATGCGTAGAACTCGTAAGTGGGGGCTTTTTTGTAGATGGGTTTCTTGCCCAGGTCGTAGCTGCCTTCGTCCTTCTTCTTCATGCGGTACACCAGCAGCAGGATCAGGAAAACCGCAAAGAGGATGCCCACAACGCCGCCCACAATCAGAGCTGGAGAGGAAGAGAGGGGAGAGGCAGGACTGAGAGCTGCTCACCAGGACCTTAGGATAACGTCCTCTTCCCCCCACAATCAGATCTCCTATAGCCAAACCCTCACCATCACACCACCACTTATGCCAGGTAAGCTGACGCTTCATTTCACCCTCACATCTCAATTATGAGAAGGGGGTCACTAGGCATTACAAGTCACTGAAGACCACAGGGCTAGAGTGGCAATGCCACTATTCCAACCCAAATCTGCCTGCGTCCAAAGCCCAGGTTCTCTCCAAACACTAGACAGACTCCCCAGCAACGCTTAGCACTAACACGGCCAGGAACAAGAAAAATCACAGGCTACGGAAATCCCCTTAGACATAATTATCCTACTTAGCGCAGGAGGCCATCTAGTTTTCCCTGGGTGCATACATATCTATACAGGCCAACACTTCCATAGCCAGGTATATACATTCTATATACACACACGTAGAACATACTAATGTCCATACTATTTATTATAGATAATTATGTTCCCATGTAGAACCTAGTAGCCAAGGCCTAGTTTCCACTCCCACGTCTTTCTCTTATTGGCTGTGTGATTTAGGGCAAGTTCCTTCATCTGCAAAATGGAAATAGTACCTTTCTCATATGTTTGTCCTAAGGATTAAATAAATTAATCTACTTAAAGTGCTTAGAACAGTGCCTGCTGCATAGCATATGTACAAGATTCATAAATTGTAAGCTTTGGTAGTTTATATCTGTGTCCCTAGTACCCTAAACTGGGCCTGCACAACAGTAAGTGCTTAATAAGTGACATTCACAGTTTGGCTCAGAGGGCAGCACCTGGCTAGTGTCAGGCAGATGTGAGCTTCTAACTTTAGGCGAGTATCGGTTCCGTTCACTATGCCAGGTGGCCCGAATGACTCATTCCTGTTTGTTAGGGCAGAAAAGTCTCACAGAATCCTTTTGTGGCAGATTGAGTCCCCTAATTCGGCCTTACTTGGACTAAGGAGATTAATTTTCCATCCCTGCACTACAAATCTATGCACAGAATGGGGGCAGAGTGGCACAGAGGATCCAAGTAAGATTCTCTCTTGCCTAAAATCCTATGAAAAAGCAGAAACAAAGTGCCAGAAAAAGCACATGTAATATCAGGCATCAATCCCATTCTTGTTTCCATCACCTTTCCCTCTGATGAATCCAGCTCCTCCATTAGGCCCTTGGTCTGTGCTGGGACAAGGTCAAGGTGCATGGACAGGCTCAGAAGTTGACTGTGGTGCTAGGTGCAAATGCCAGGTCTACTACTTCCTGGATTTGTGACTTTGGACAAGTTATTTAGACTTAGTTTCAGGTTGTTGTGGCTACTCAGTGGAATCATATAGCAAAGAGCACTTAAAGCACTTAAAACTCCTGGGTGCTGTTTAAAAGATACTGGAATGGAGGGTCCCACCTCAGCTAGCTGAACAACATAACTTTTCACATAAGGATCTTATACTCGTAAAATTCTCAAAGGTAAGATTAAAGAGATGACATGGCTTCAGGTCTTCTCTTTCATGTGACTCAAAGCAAAACCTGTGCAGATCCAAAATATGCCAGCTAGCAGTGAAACTGTGGTTGAAGGAGGATGGAGGGAGGCCTCACCTCTGAAATACTTCCACAAAACAGTCTGAAACCTATAAGACTAGATGGTCTGTAAGGACCCCTCTCGTTCTGACATCCACCCAACGCCCCCACTCCCACCTGACCCACATCACATACAACGTGGTAAAGGAAAATTACAAGGGACATTGGCTCAGGTACCAGGAGGGCCCAAAGTCATCTGGGGCTGAATTCCCAGGGAGCCTCGTCTGCAAGATGCAGGCAAGGTCATCGTCTGTTCTGGATGGAAACAAGACACTGCTCTTTGGTACAAGGCTCTTTCTCTACCTCTAGCCTCCTTGGAGCTGCTGGCCCAGCTAGTTCCCAGGAGACAGGAGTTACCAAGCATGGGCCCAGGGTGCCCACTCACCAGGCTGGTTCGCCCAGACTTGCCCTCAGCCACAGTCTGTAAAACCTTAAAATCAATCATGGGGAGTTCCCTTTGACAACCACCCCTTCTTCAAGCTTTGGAGACAACACCCAGTCTCAGAGCTGCCGAGAGAGGGAGCCAGTCACCACCCCAGCTGACAGCCTCTAAGCCAGGCTTGACAGAGCCACTCCTGAAGCCTCACCCGGGGCCAGAGCTTTCCCCACAACAGCACAGTTACAGTCAAGAGCTCTCACCTGAGGCCAAACATTTCAATTTCCTATTCTGTCACTTGAAGATAGCCTGGGCCCCACCTACTGAGGGGTCAATGAAGATAACACTAACAAATCAGAACAGTCCTTTACAATTTGCAAAATTACTTCATATTTTATTTTTCCTGGACTCATGACACCAACCCAAGGAGTATCATTGTACCCATTTTACAGATAAGGAAACATCCAGTTCAAAAGCTTCTCAGCCAAGGTCATAAGGCTGCCAAGTGAGAGTGAGGGGAGGGGAAGCTAACCCAATTCTAAGGAACCTCCAAGCTTTCAAGGGAAATTAACTTTTAATAATTAACTCCCAGATGCCAAACCCAGGCTGTGAAAGTGCTTTGAAAAATAAGTGAGAAGTGCTTAAGGCAAAGGAATGACTCAATACCTATTCTTTAGAAGACTCTGATATGGAATTCTTCCTCCCACTCCTCCAGGCTGCACACAGTCAGAGCCACCCTTAAAAGGAGTCACAGTCCTTCAACACCCAGGGCAACCTGAGTGCTTGAAAAGAAGGGGCATCAAGAAACCTAATGGGGGCCGACCCCGTGGCTCACTCGGGAGAGTGCAGCCCTGGGAGCGCAGCGGGGCTGGGAGCGCGGAGGCTGCGGGTTCGGATCCTATATAGGGATGGCCGGTGCGCTCACTGGCTGAGTGCGGTGCGAGCGACACCAAGCCAAGGGTTGCAATCCCCTTACCGGTCACAAAAAAAAAAAAAAGAAACCTAATGGGCTAGAGGCATCCCTCTTTTCCCCTTCAAGGCATCTGGTGAGAAACACAGTACCTTACCTGCCAGGACCTCTGTTCTCTCAAAGAGGTTGCTGCCCTGGGCAGTGCTGGACATGGACACCTTGTTGGACACATCCTCATCCCCTTCAAAGAGCGAGTTCCTCTTGGGAATGATCTCATTCTCCTCCAGTTCCTTGGGTTCAGAGGGAACCTGGCTCCCAGGCCCTGCCCTCTCAGGGATGTGGTTATCTAGAGGCTCCTGGATTGCGGGAAAGGAGGAGAGATACTCAGCGTGTTTGGGGAGGGACCCAAGGCAAGGGTCAGGGACATTTAGGCTGGTAGAGAATCTGGTTCTGTAGTCTCTCTGGCTGAACTGTGTGGTCCTGGAGCAGGAATTGGCAACAAACTCTACAATTATGTTACCAAAATCCTTATTCTCAACTTTTTGTATAGTTTATCTGACCCAAATGGGAAATAAATGTGACCAATGGCCGGGGAGCAGGTGTTCCACACACTGCTGACGGTGGGTATTCTAGAGTAACCACTCTCTCTGGAGGCAGTTTGCCAAAACCTTAGAAATTGCCTGCCCTTTAAGGCATCTGTTTTGCCTCTGGGACTCTGTTGGAAGTTGCTAATCAGAGATTGTGTGTAAAAGATTCTTGAGGCAGTGTTGTAATTTTAGAATATCAAAAAATTATAAACAATTTTTCCATCAATAAGGGGAAGGTGAACTATTATGCAGCCTATAAGAATGACAAGAACATTTAACTATGTGGGAAAATAATCATGACCACCTAAGTGAAAAATATAGTACATAGAACCTTATATATAATTTGATACCATTGCTAGAAAATAGCTATAAATGCACAGAAAAAGAGCTGGTGTTGACAGTGATTACCCCAGCAGGGAGGATGGCCTACCTGGGACCCAAAGTTGTGCCTATTCCAAAATGAGCCCAGGGCCACATATAAAATGACTTCTTGCAGGTCAGACCCCCTCACTTATTCTGCACATGGGGGCTGTATTTTCTGCCCCTCCCAACAGGTATGTTTAGAGGAGCAAGAGGGGAGAGGCAAAGGTGTGTAGCTACTTACCAAGGGTCGGATCACTTCAGGGAAGATCTCGGGGTCCTCTGAGTCATCTGCAAGGTCAGAACAGCTGTGTGAATGTGAAGTCCCCCAGGTAAATAACCCCTTCAGCCCTGGCTGGTGGGAGTCCTACCTTACAACCAGTCCTGAATGCTTAAATGTCCAGCAAGTGAGCATTCCCACCCCAACCTCAGTTGCTTCATCTGTAAAATGGGGCTCCTAAGACCTGCCTCCTAGCTCTTTCACAGGAATATGTGAGCCGATAGCTGGGCAGATGCTTTGTCAGCTCCAACCCTTGCTCTGTAAAGTGTGGATCCATGGACCAAGAGGAACACATACAAGCTGGCTAGAAATGCAGGACTTCAGGGAGTACTGAATCATAATCTGTATTTTAACAAAATCCCCAGGGAATTAAAGTTTGAGAAGGAAGACTCTAATTGTAATATCAAATATTAGATATTGCAGTGTTAAATATTTACCGAATAACTATGTGAGGTGATGGTTATGTTAACTTTCTTTACTACAGTAACCTTTCCATTATCTATATGTATCCCATAACATCATGTCATACACCTCAAATATACACAATAAAATTTATTTTTAAAAACAACACACATTTACTGAGTGGTTGGTATGTGCCAAGAGTTTTAACTCAGTTCAGTCCCCACAACACTGACATACTGTCATTATTACTCCCATTTTACAGATTAGGAAACGGAAGTTTAGAGGAAGTTCATAGTGGAGGTTTGGATTCAGGACTACGTGACTCCAAAGCCAGTTCCTGGTTCTCCACCCACATCTCTACCCACACATGCCTCCTCCCACCCACCCCCACTTCTCAGCACCTTTCCTTTTCAAAGGAAGACAAACATTCTATAGATCCTCCTTCCCCACCCCACCCCCACCAAAGGGAGGAGCCCATGAAGACAATTCAGGAAGGTGCTCAGAAAAGCCAGAGCTACAAATGAATTCAAAGCAACAAACAACTCGCTCCCATTGAGTCTCAGGGATGCAAAAGGTTAATCCAGTTACTCTTGTTTCCCCTTTTCTTGAGGGGGAGGAGGAGCACTAGAGGAAAATCCCCACAAAAATCCAAATGTCAAGGCACGGTCAGCTTCCTAGTTGGTGAGGCCACCATCCCCCAGCTCCATGCCCTGAGCCTGCCCTCCAGACCCTCCTTACCCAGATCTCCAGAGCCAGACAGCTCAAAGTCATCAGGTTCCTGCCCAAGTCCCCCGACATCCTCATCATCTGGAAGAGCTCCAGAGAAGTATCGGCCTTCTAGGAGGTCCTGGGGGTCAATGATCTCAGTCTCTCGGATCTAGAATGAAGAAAGGAGACACATCAGTCAACAGGCCCTCAGTACTCTGCAACAGCCTGAGTCCGGAAAGTCAGTGAAGTAGGCATTCAGGTCCTGGAAGGAACCAGGCCAGGGTCTGGAGACCTGGGTCCGGGATCCTGCTCTGGCCCTAACTTGCTGTGTGACCTCAGGCAAGTCTCTTACCCATTCTGGGCTAATAAAAATAGTAAAGGTGTAATAATCAAGTTATTAATATTACTAGGTACCATTTACTGAGCACTTGCCGTGTACCAGGCCCTATTCTTAATAACTCTGAGGGTATGTTGTTAACTCATTTTACAATAAAGGAAACTGGGCATTAAAGACTTGACATCATTCTCGTCTGGTGACACAACTGGCAGGTGGAGGAGTGAGGACTGCACACAGGGCTACCTTAGAGCCAGCAGTTCCCCTGCTCACAGGCCAGCCCCAGGATCTATGATGCAGTGGCAGCTGATTCACACATGGCAGGGAGTGGACTGCTGGCTCTGGTCCTGCCCAGTTAGGGACACCTTTCCCAGCTGAGTCAGACTGGGCTCAGACAGACAGGGCTGGCTCACCCACACCCCAAGACAGCTTCAGGTCAGGGCATTGCCCAGACCTACTGACTCAAGAGCATACTCCTGCATTCAGTCTTGTCTTCCAGACATCTCCCACAAATCTGTTGTGCTTCCAGCATCGTGCAGGGCACAGAGAGGCACCATCCCTGCCCTCACAGACTTCAGTACCCGTGTCACTCAGCCACCACCCCATGGAGACCCAGCTGGTCATGGCCAAGTCTTAGGGCCACCCCCACCAAGCAGCTTTCAAAAGGCAAGCATCAAAGGTCTGGGGAGGCAAAGAACTTTCCCAGGGCCCTACAGTACATCAGTTATTCTGCTCCCATCCCCTACCTAAGCTGAGTAGAAAGCAACAACTCTCAAGGGCATAGGAACATTTGGATGTCTACCACCTTTCTCCAACTTCTGGGCTCAGGCTTCTGTCTGCCCACAGAATAGCAGCCCTGAGCAAGGCTCGATATCTCATTAATTAATCCAAACATTAAAGTGCCTACCATTTGCCAAAAGAGTTGAGGTTTTTTATTAAGTTCAACACACCACTCCTTCCTGCAAGACAGTTTCATCTACTCCAGACCACATAACTGCAGGAGGTGAAGGTCTACTTAATGCCACAGAATATCAGCTGGATACCCAGGGAGGTCCTGTCCTCCCCTTTCAGGGAATTTAAGCCCAGAACAGGGTAGTGACTTGCCCAACGTCACAGTGAGTTAGCTACATCACTTAGAGTACAAAGTGGCCAGTTCTCTGATTCTGACTGCCTCAGGCTGCTCTTCATCCAGCTGAGACTGCCAGTGACACAGGGGAGTCTGAGAAGGAATGTACATTCTTAAGACAAGGCCATGTCATCGCAGGAGAGTCCCAGGAAAGCCACTTCTGAGACAAGGTTCTTCCTGTACTCTCCCCACTGGCTTCCGGGGAGAGGCAACAGAACATGACTCACGTGCCCTCTCTTCTACCCCCGTGGGAGCAGAATGCTGGATTCCCAGAAGGGAGCCAGGACAGGGTGGGAGGAAGGCAGTGGGTAGACATCCCTCTCTCCCCCGGGGGTAGGGGAATCTCTGCTGAGCGCTTGACACACATGGGTCTGGGGAGCCAGAAAGGGTTAAGCCCTGGTTAGAGATGACTTCATGGCTCGGGAATCAGGAGCTGTTGAGCTGCTGGTGCTGGAATTCCAGCCCCCGCATACAGCCCGTGCCTGTGGCTTGGCAGCACAGGAGGAAGGCTCCTCTGTGGTTGCGCAAGTGCCTGTACCTAGGGCGGGGTCCCTTTGCTCCTACCCCCGTCTCCTGCCACAAATTCTCCTGGGGCCCAGAATCTGAACCAGTGAGACCTCACCAACTGGCAGGCCTTAACTAAGAGGGTCTCCTTAATAGACCCTTTTTGCAGAGGTGAAACAAGAGTTCAGAAAGATAGGGCCGCCCCGTGGCGCACTCGGGAGAGTGTGGCGCTGGGAGCGCAGCGACACTCCCGCCGCGGGTTTGGATCCTATATAGGAATGGCTGGTGCGCTCACTGGCTGTGTGCAGTGTGGGCGACACCACACCCAGGGTTGCAATCCCCTTACCGGTCACGAAAAAGACAAAAAAAAAAAAAGAGTTTGGAAAGATAAAGTCACTTGTCCAAGGCCAGGCCACACAGGCACGAAGTGACCACACTGGACCCTGGTCTCCTGGGCTTTTAGCCACATACAAATAAACACATGGAAGAATACTCATATACATAGGGCTGCCAGCCTATCCCAGGCTACAAGAGTCTGTTAAGTGCGAGTCAAATCCAGCAGGAAAAGGTACTGTGGCCACTTGTTGCCCTGGCCTGGACACCAGGCTGGCTGTGGGGAGTTGGAGTTCAAAGTCCTGAATCCTAGGGTTGGGATTCCAACATGCGCTGTTTCGGGAAGAGAGATCTTTCCCACTCCTCTTGTCCCCAGGAGCCATGGAATGTTGTTTACACATTCAGCCTTTCTTTTAGTATGTGAAAGTGCTAAGGGGTGTTTCAAAACAACCCATGGGATTAGCGCACTGATTTGTTGTTAGTAATGACCTCCATTTTACCTTAGAGAAATGAACGCTAAGATGGTGGCGTGTGATGACCGTGCAGCCAAGTCAGTGGCAAAACTGAGGCTGAAACCAAGATTTTTCCCCAGTTCAGCCCTCTTTGTGGCTACCAGTTCATCCCTAACCCTCCATTTTTATACCAGGTTCCCAGAGAAGATAAACAATTAGTCTGAGGTTACACTGGGGATCAGTGGCATGGCCAGGATTAGACCCTATTCCAGAACTCTAAAAGTACGGAGTCTTCAAAGGCTGCATTAGGTGAGCCTAGATTTCCCTCTTACCAAGTAGAGAAGCTTGGAAAAAGCTTTGTGAGACAGTGCTGATGGGAGGACATGGGGAATTAAATCCTCCCTGAGCTCTGGAGGCCCCCCTCTCTGTCTCTTTCCAGCCCCTTCCCTGCCCAAGACCTCTGACAAGAGGGAATCTCTCAAGACAGGACCAAACCCATGGGATTATGGGCAATCATCCTTTCTTTTTTTTTTTTGGTAAGGGTTGAGGAGGCACCCACAGCCCTTGCTTTTTTCAGACAAGGCCCATTCAATCTGGGGTGGCTTTGAAGAACCAGGCCTACCAGCAGCCAGGCCCAGCCCTGACCAGAGAGGGACCCCACCCTGCTCCCGGCTAAGGATGTGGTCTGTTGTCCTCAGCTCACCCAATCTCTGCCCAGGCACGTGTGTTCACGTGTGTACACGTACCTTCTCTGGGCCCCACAGGTCTCCCTGCACCTTTGTCCCTTTCATAGACACACAACAGAAATCACCAGCTGAATAAAACAGTGTCTGGTCCTGCGGCCCTCCTGGCCCTGTGTTTGGTGAGCACCTGAATTGGTGCCTGGGGAGTTAAAGATCCTGGATTCCTCTCCACACTATCCAGGGAAGAGAAGGGGTAGGTGTTCTTTTGTTCTATAGGAACTAACACCTGCCAACAGAAGGTATCTGAGGCCAGCAAGCCCAACCGTCTCATTTTTTTATAACCTAGCAAACAGATTAGCAGACAAGGGACTTTGCCAAGGTCACCCAAGCAGCTGGCAACAGAGCTAGACTTAGAACCTAGGTCTCCTGGCTCCCAGGATGCAGTTTTCTTCCCTCCCCTAAGGGTCTCAGTAACTCCACAGGCAGTAGCTGTCACTCCAGTTAAACTACCCATCTAGTCCTTAGGCTACAGGCATGAAGCTTGGAGAAGATCACCAACCCTATCCCAACATCCCATGGCTTCTGTCACCCCAGGAAAAGCATGGGGGCTGGGGTGACTAACAGGAGGATCTACTACCTGCCAGGCACCATGCTGGGTTCTTTCTCTATATGAGCACACTCAATTGATACAACAGCCTGGTCATAATGTGCTCTACCCATCTTGCAGATGAGGAAAGTGAGGTTCAGCTGAGTCACTCATCAAAAGTCACACAGCTAAGGGCCGGCCAGTGGCTCACCTGGGAGAGTGTGGTGCTGATAACACCAAAGCCACAGGTTCAGATCTCTATATAGGGATGGCCGGTTAGCTCAGTTGGGAGAGCGTGGTGCTGACAACACCAAGTCACCAAGTCAAGGGTTAAGATCCCCTTACCAGTCATCTTTAAAAAAAAAAAAAAAGGGCCAGCCCCGTGGTGCACTCGGGGGAGTGCGGCGCTGGGAGCACAGCGACGCTCCCACCGCGGGTTCAGATCCTATATAGGAATGGCCGGTGCGCTCACTGGCTGAGCGTGGTGCGGGCGACACCACACCAAGGGTTGCGATCCCCTTACCGGTCACAAAAAAGACAATAAAAAAAAAAAAAAGTCACACAGCTAGACAGACAGAGCTGGATTCAAACCTAGATCTTTCTCAAGTCCATGCCCTAACCACAACCGGGCTTCTCACTGCCACTCACTCTTCACCTCTCCACCCTAACCCAACAGCCCACAACACTTTGCCCAGGCCAGGGCTCCAGGACACCCCTTCTCCTGTCTAGGAGTAAATAAAGGTGAAAGTGATATTGCTTAAACAAAGGAACAGAAACTTGGCTGGGGCTCCAGGGAGGAGTTCAGGGTCAGGGCTTGGTTAACTGTGAACTAATGAGAGCCCTTCCTCACCTGGCTCCTCCCCAGGGGAGGAAGGGTCAAGAACATACTTGACCCTTCTTTCAGGAGGTGAAATGAGAAGGGTAATAACTGAAGGAAAAAAAGAAAAACGTTTTTTAAAGAAGTAAACAAAACAGAAGGGTAATAACTGGGCAAGCCAAATTTAGGGGGGAGAAGGGACAGTACGTACCCTGGGCCCCAACTGCTGGACCCACTACAGTGATTCTGGCAGAAGATCCCCAGCAGGGTGCACTGGCAGTCACCATCCTCTCCGACCCCACTTCTGCAGGATCAGACATTCTCCAGAAGGGGCAAAACCTGGGGTTACAATCAGGACTCTACCACTAGGACGGCTGCACATAAAGGCAGATCCATAAGCACACCATAGTCCTGCCGCTTCCTAACTATATGAGCCTGAGAGTTTATTTCAGCTCTTAAATCCTCAGTTTCCTCTTGTGTAACCAAGGCTGGTAACACCTTCAAGGATGATGAGGATTAAGTGAAATACATTAGTGTGTACAAGAGACCCAGCACATGGCCCGGCATACAGCAGGTGCTCAATGAGTAGTGGCTACTATTAACCCCTACCTGCCTTCCTTCTAGCTAAGGGGATTTGTGCTCAAAGGGTCAGAAACCTGGGAAAACTTGTAGCAATTCCATAAAAAGCTGGTTAGAGGATGTAGAAGTGCTTTACAAACTGAAAAAGGACATAACTTATAATGGGTCATTCTTTTGCTTCTGAGACTAGAGACTTTTCAACAACCAATCAGGTCTCTCCAGACTGTGCAAGAGAAAAAGACTCAGAGATAAACAGAGGCCTGCCCAAGGTGACACAGCTTTGAGGACCTGTCCTAAGCAGAGGCAAAAGAAAGACTATTTGTATTTTTCCAGAAGGAGCAAATGGCATTGAGCAGAGACACCTGAAATTCTACTTGGACCTGGATCCCCAAAGTATTTCCTGCATTGCCTTGGGGACCAAAAAAAAAATCTAGAAGTCCAAAAGAAACCACAAATCAATCCACAGTCTGGTGTTCTGGTACAGGAAGGGTTAAGCCAGGTCTGGGGGTGGGGGTGGAGTGAGGGTTCAAATGTCTGGTCTGCCCACTTCAAGGTCGGGTTACTCTGAACACAATCAGGAGAGAGCCAGGCCTGGCACTGCCAGCAACCAGCTTTTCACTCAAGCCCCAGGGCAGCCCATTCCCACAGCAAGGACTCCAGGATCCTAGGGTGTCAGCTAGAAACGGGGGTTGGTAGTGGAGGGAGGAGAATACTAGAGCCCCTGGACATCCCTCTGCCAGGAACCAATCAAGCACCCTTATCACTAACTCTCTGAGTGATCTTGGGCAATTCCCTCTCTGAGCCCCAGTTTCCCCACCTATGAAAGATGGTCTCAAGGAGACAAGCCTCCCTCTGTACTGAGGCCTGGTAACCAAGCTGGGCATTGCTCCGATTACCGGCGGTGACAGTGGGGAGGGGGCTGCCTCCCTCAGGGCCTCAGAGACAGAGGTGCATTGAAGCTGGGCCTTGTAATCTAGGCAGCGGATCTGAAATCCCTGCTAGATCCATGGGCCAGGGAGACTCTCAGGTCATAAACAAGCCTCCTGTTTTCTGAGAGCTGAGAAGAGGCTAGGCTGCAGCCTGTCTCAGCTGATTAGATCAGCCCAGGGTGCTGGCTTCCTGCCCCTTCCCATCCTCCCCCACCACCCAGGGAAGCCACTGCTCCAGACCAGGTCAGTCAGTCCCACACACTGGGCTTCCCCAAGGCAAGGAGTGTCCCCACTCCAGGTGACCAGTGCAGCCATTTGCCACCCCTGCCCTCATGCCCAGAGGTTTGAGTGGTACAGCCAGTCCCTGCAGGCGCAGCCACTGACCGCCGGGCTTCACCAAGTCACTGTTTCCACACATACCAGCCTCTCCCTGCCTCCCCTTTCCATTACCCTAGGTGTCACCTGACTAGCAGTCTCTTGTGCTGTGCCAGAGAAAACTGGGGCAGCTGAGCTCCCCAGGCTGAGGGAGGAGATGCAGGGTAAGAGTGAGGGGCACTATTTGAATAGGAGTCTGGCCTGAAGGGGTGGGGGGGGGGACAGGAGGCGTGGAGGGGGGGGGGAAGTAGGGAAGTGAAATGATCACAGCTGGATAGAACTGTTAAGGTCAAAGTGATCTTTTGGGGGAGTCCTGGAGCCCTCTAAAAAGGATTAAAAGGTCTGAACTCTAAGAACCGTAACTATCAGTTTACATTTTCAACGTGTGAAGCCAACCTCTGGCCAGGTTAAAAACCCTTGTCTAGCTGCTAATAATAAACTAAACTTAAGCCAGCACTTTACAAGTTTGCCAAACACCAATTATGACCCTCAAGTGACACAGGTGTTTTATAGAGGACACTGGGGCTTACATCAGCAAAGTGACTTATTAACTAACTGTGCGTCCCTGGGTAAGCGGTAGAGCTGGGACGCAGACTTGGGTTTTCTGACTGTGAAATGTATTCCCTTTCCAGTCACCCAGCCTCCAGCAGACTGCGCCAGAGATGGGCCTGTGAGGTGCAGGAATGTGCCCAAAGGTCACCAGTGAGTTAATGACAAGCCAGCCCAAGAAGTCAGGCTTCTTGCTCTCCTAGGGTTCAATCAGATCCCAACTGTTGACATATGTGTTCTCCTCTCTCTCTCTAGAGCACCATGCAATGAAAACATAGGAAAACTGGCTTTTCAGAACACTGTACCTTTTCTGTCCACCATCACCCCATCCCCGCAAAGCCCAGAGTGCTATTTGCAATCACTCGACCTTTTTAAGACTAAAACTCTGCCACTCCTCCTACAGAACACTGCCCCTCCAACACAGGAGAGTGACTCAGAGTCTTGGGTAGTGTCCTGAATGGTCTGGTACTCATGGCAAACCCCCCTGTCCCTTCTCCCTCCAGGCCGCAAGCTGCTTAGCATGGGGTTCCTGCAGATCCCCACAGGAGAGGTGGGGCTGCCTGGAACTGGTTCTTGTTTAAATATAAACCCATCTGATAATTAGCAAACAGCCCACTTCTAAGATAAACAAATAGGAGATTTGGGCTCCATCAGCCCCACCCTAGATTTCTCCCTTCCCACCTCGCAGCTGCGGGGTTAGACATGGGGGGGCCGGAGGAGAGAAAGCCTTCCAGGGGCCCTAGGTGTTGAATTCTCAAAGGGATAGGACCACCTGGCATCAAGGTGGCCTGGGCAAGGAAGGGGTATTGCCACTAAGAAATGCCACCTTCCTACCAGGTATGAAACTAGGTACGCTCATCTGCAGCCTTTTCATCTCCTAAGCCTCACCACAGCAGAATCACAATCTTCAGAGAGGCTGAGTGGCATGTCCCAAAGTCATGCAGCTAGTACGAGGTGGACTTCACACCTCTGGAGTCAGGTCTGCCTAACACCAAACCAATGTTTCAATGCCCTATGGCCAGCCCAGAAAGAAGAGGGGGCGGTCAGAAACATCAGAGAATCCTGGGGTCAAACCAAATCTGAACTGTGCCAGCTTTGCTCCATGAATCCAGACCAGTGGCAGTTCACTTTTACTTTTGGGGGGGAAAAGAGTAATACCTGCTCTGCAGAGGTCTAAAGACTGATTTTGAGGACTGGTTGAATCCTGAGCAATGCCAAAGGCTACACGCAGGCAAGGGGCTGCGAAGATTCAGGACCTAGTTCAAGTATTTCCTGTATAAACCCTCAGGGCCCTGGACACTGAGACACTGACTCCCAAAGGACAAGGTAAAACTCTCAAGCCGTTGCAACACCCCCACCACAGCTATCCTATTAGCCAAGAGGTCAAAAGGAAATGGGTGACTCAGGCAGGCTACGCTAGTCTGCAGTGACTAAGAGTCCTGTCCAGCCCCTTCCCCCAATTTTAAGCGTTCATTTGGAAATCACACCCACCCATCCAGTCCAGGAGGCTGAAGGACAGTTAGGAGCCAATTCCTCCCAACAGGGAGCTGGGGCTAGCAGCCCAGCCTGGCTTCCCCAGCTCTTCATTCAGCCCGGCTCAGCACTCCAAGTCCTTGGAAAAGCCCTCTGTTTCTAGGAGCTGGGGATGGCAGGAGCTGAATGTCCCCCCACAACCCCCAACCCCACTTCTCTTCTGACACTGGGACTTGTTTAGACTCTTTACCAAGTAGGCCAAGAAAAGTCCCCTTCCCTGATCAATGGGCTCTCATTTTAGAGTCTGGAACATTAAGACCCAGAGACATGGCATGTTTGCTCAAGGTCACCCAGAAATGCAGTACTAGTACCCAAGGTATCTATCATCAAACTCAGCAAATTTCCTCCTCTGGAATGTTCTCTGAGGATGCTCAAACCAGACACCTTGCACATTGTCAGACCTGGTTCTGACCTTGGCAAACCACTACATTCTTCTGAGCATCAGTTTCATGTAAAAATAGAGTTAATAATACCTACCTCACAGTACCACTGGGAGACATTCATACTAGTAATAAATAACATCAATGAACCTTCTAGAATGAAGTTACATGCATAAACTCATCCATTCATACAAACATTTCCTGGAAACTGTGGGACAGATATTTCACTAAAACAAATAGAACAGAGTTCCTGCCCTATCTATGTGTGGATGGAAGGGGCTGGGGAGAACAGAACTCAGACTTTAATGGAGTACATTAATTCCCTCATGAACCATAAGTTTCTTCCAGGGAGGGAATGCTTTAGATGTCTTTATGTTTTCCACAGCCCCTTTCTAATAATAGGTAATTATTAATCAAATAGAGCTGGAAAGGACTCTGGAGGCCATCTTGCTCAAACCCTTTATTTTAAAGATGGGGATGTCAGCCCAAAGAGAAAAGGGCCTCCTCCCAACCTCATAGAGCTTTCCACAGCATGGCCTGATTATCTTCCTCGGTGTTTGGTAACTCTGGACTCCAGGAAGTCCCAAGAGCTCTCACTGGCCACTCAAGGGCACTAGAACCCCTTGGGCTTCCGCCCCCACCCCTACTTCTGTGCAATCAAGATGAGAATCCTCAAGCAGACCAGAAATATCTTTAAGCTGAAGTACACCTGGTGGGTGGGAGACACTTCCCCAGATTGCCTGGGCCTGGTGCCAAGTCAGTGGGCTGTGCCCCTAGGCAGCAACACTTTGGGGAGGGGGGGAAGGGAAGATCAGCTCCCTAAACAAGGCTGCCTTTAATTGGCCAGGGAGGGAGTGGCAGGAAGGCAAATCAGGGGAATGCTCCCAGCTGGACAGGAAGAACTGGTTTAGGATGGCAAGCCCCGCCAAACAGAGAAGAGGGCTGCTGGGTGCTCAGCCTGGGTTCCCTTCCCAAAACCTGAGGCATCAAGGGTGGGGAGGGGCACCACCCGAGAGGAAGACAAACCTTTGCATTAAGACTAAAGTTTGGAGAGGGGACCTAATAGCACTATTGGAGAGGGGGACTACTAGTCAGAGATTCTGTTGGCCTGGATGTTCTCGGCTCTCTGCTACCCTGAAGCAGTACCACTTTACCCCTCTCATCTGGAAAGTGGGCATACTGTAATCACCACATGCTAGGTTTTTTTTTTTTTTTTTAAAAAGATGACCGGTAAGGGGATCTCAACCCTTGGCTTGGTGTTGTCAGCACCACGCTCAGCCAGTGAGCAAACCGGCCATCCCTATATAGGATCCGAACCCGCGGCCTTGGTGTTATCAGCACCGCACTCTACCGAGTGAGCCACGGGCCGGCCCTCCACATGCTAGGTTTTTTGTGAGGACAAAATGAACCAGATCTGACATATGGAAAGTGCACTATAAATCATAACCTCTGTTAGCAAAATCCTTCGTCCTGGTCCTCATTTTTCTCCGTCTGCAAAAAGAAAAAAGTGGACAGATCATCTCTGCAGGCTATGCCAGTTGTGGCTATGTATGATTTTCCCAGCCACAACCTAGGCAAAAAGGATTGGGGGGCGGGTCAAAAGGGGAAGCCCTGTGCCCCAGTTAGAGGCAGGAGGTGTGTCACATTACCCAGGAAGGGGAGAGCTGAGATCAGGATGAGAGACTGACACTTCTTTCAGTAAGCAGCTGCCCAGCTGACTTCTCCTCCAGCTGATGGGTCACCCTATGCAGCACTGACGCAGCCCTCTTCCCCCAAACCACATCCTTCTTTCAGACTGCCCCTAGGACACAGCTGTCTGCTCCTCTCTCTGAAGCACCCGCAGGCTCAGCAGCTCCTGAGCTGAGACTGTTATGTGACGGTCTGTGTGGTGATCTCACAACCTCCTAGGTCCTTTCCTCTTTTTCCTCACAATGCCCATGCAGTGTTCCTTCGGAATTGCTTGACTCCAACACATCCTTCAGGGCTAGTTTAGAGCACTGCACCAGGGAGGCAGAAGACTTGGATTATAGTCCTGGCTCAGCCACTAACCTTTTGGCAAGGTTGCCGTGGGTTTGGGAAAGTCATTCCTCACTCTGGGCTTCTGTTTCCTTCCATCTCAGAATTCCTTAAGGACTTCCAGCCTAAAATCTCAACAGATTCTAAACCAGTTTTGAGTTTCCTGGGATGGGACACAACAGCAACCACTAAGAGTAGCATAAAGACTACGAGTTAAGATAAAAGTAGGAATTTGGAAGCCTGGCTGCCTAAATTTGAAGCTGACTCAACCCCTGATTAGCTGTGTGACCTTGGGCAAGTTACTTAACCTCTCTAGCCTCAGGACCAGTTTAAGAACAGTAAACAGTAAGTAGCGTTAGTATCAGAATTAAGCTAGTTGTTAGAGCCATTAGAAAGCTATTAGAACTTTGCCAGGCACAGGAAAAGCACTATCATCACTACATGTTTGGAATTGTTTGGGGGAGTATTGCTCAGGGTCTCATTCATTCCTCAACAAGAGCATGCCAGGCAGAATTGACTTTCCCCTAAGTAAATTCAGAGGAATAGGAGCCCCAGGGCTTTCAAAAAATAAAATAAAACAACATTAATGATTAAACTCCAGGAACTAGCTCCCCCTAAAAACTGGGGTAAAGGCCACAAAGCTCAGGCTCCTAGAGGGCAGATCGCCTCTCCCAGCAATTCCCACACCCCCAAGTTCCCAGAGGAGTTTGCCTTCCTCCTCCCCAGCTGGCTGCTAGAATGGAGCTCCTGGTTGCCCAGGGCTGTGTAAACTATGACAGGGACCAGTGGACGGTGAGAAGGAAAAGTTTCTCTGGGTTCACTGAAGCCATCTCTCCCCCAGTCCCTTTCACCCCATTCAAGGTGGGTGCTTCAATTTCTCCATCCGCAGTTCAGCAGAAATGAAAACTCTTCTTGCAGAAAGCAGGGACTCAACTTCTGGCCAAGTGCTGAGCCTAAACCATCCCTCCTATCTGCCCTTGAAAGATCAGAGTCCCAACTCTCTAGGGACCCTAAAGAAGCAGTAGCCACGGGGAAACTGCGACTCAGAAGGGGCAGACACAAGTGAACGGTAGGGCTGGAGCCAGAACTGAGGACAGGACTCAGCTCTCCACTCTCTGCGGTGTGAAATAGGGCCCCGCACAACCCTAAAACCCTCTCCCTTCTGAGTACACGCAGCCACCCTTATCCCTAGGCCATCTCGGGTTCTAAAGCTGCCCGCTCTGGTCACCCAGAGGACAAGAAGGAGGATTCGGCGCTCCAAGCCTGCCCCAGGATCACCAGGGAAGGGGCGAGGGTGCGGAGGCAGAAAAGCTGACACCGGCTTAGTCACGTCCAAGCTTGGAGCCCGCGGCGCGGCTGAGGCCGGAGGAGGCGGGAAGAGCAACAGGCTGGGGCGCACGGCGCGCGGAGGAGCCACCCCGGGAGCCTCCCTGTGACCCCGGCGCAAAGTTTCCAACAAAGTTTCCCCGGCCTGGCTGTTTAGTAGGGGACGGCGCAGACCCCTGAACACCGCCTCCTGCCCCACCCGCCCCCCATCCGAGGCTCCCCGGAACAAAGGAGACACCGGCCTGCCCCACCGGGCGGGG
>NW_007729860.1:73194-79728 GCF_000696425.1 Galeopterus variegatus
CCCCCCGCCCGCACCCCGCCTGGAATTCCCCGGAGAAAGCTGGGCCTGCGGGCCTCCGAGCCGCCGCGGACCTGGAAACCCCGAGGGACCCGCCCCGCGCGCGCGCGCCACTCCCAGGCAGCCCCTAGTCCTATCCTCCGGGAACTCCGACCCCTTTATTTATTTGATCCACTGCTAGGCGGGCCCCCAGATATCATTGGGTCTGACCCCATTGTGTAGCTGGGAAAACTGAGGCCCAGGGACGGGAAGGACTTGCCCAGGGTCTTCAGTTTAGACCGCCCTTCAGACTGAGCGTGCTCCCCTCCGAGGGTACCGAAGACTGTCCGAATGGGACAGGAACACGGGTAGGTTTTAAGACAGGTGTCAGCAAACGTTTCTGAAAAGGGCTAAATATTTTAGGTTTTGCAGGCCATAAGATCTATGTCTTGGCAACTATTCAAACTCTAGCATCGTAGCTCAACAGCAGCCATAAATAATACTTAAAGGTATGAGCGTGGTTGTGTTCTAATAAGACATTATTTATCGACGCTGAAATTTGAATTTCACATAATTTTCATGTGTCACGAAATATTGTTCTTTTGACCTTGTTTTCCCCCAACCATTTTAAGTTGTAAAAATCATTCTTAGCAATGGCTGAACAAAAATAGGCTATGGACAGACTTTGGTCTCAGGGTGGCTGACTTCTGTTTTAAGGGATTCATTGTCCATATTTTGAATTTCCAAAAAAGTTTGATTTTTCTAAGAGCTGATCTTCAAGTTTATCTCCATTCTCAGATCAGCTTTCAGCCCGTAGAAAAGACAGTTGTGTGTCCCCCTACCCTTGCATACTCCTGACAGTGTATTGGGGGGGGGGCACGGGGAGTGGGGAGATGGTAGAATTCTCTAGGGCCCCAAGCATAGGTACTAATGGAATTATTAGGGGAGAGTTTCCTATGATGATCAGTCGAAGTACCAAAGGTGCCTAGCCCTGTCTCTCCCTGGCTTACATATATCTTTCTAAAGCCACGTGTGACGTGTGACGTGGCTTTAGACCTAGTGTATTTTGGCTTCTGTTGGCATATTATGAATTCATATACTTTGTGGAGTGGAGAGTTGGGAGTGACTTTTCCTCAGCCATCCCCTGATTATTATCAAAGACCAAAATTCTCTTGAGGCAGAGAGCCCTGACAGGAAAGCAAGCTTCAAATGCTGATCATGTTTTTCCCACATTTAATGATAAACAACTACAATTTGTGGTAATGAACATGCTGCCAATATTGATCTCACCATCACAACTTGGGCAAAAGTGGTGATGGCCAGCTTTGTACCCCGTGGATATTCATAACTAATAAAAATAAATAAATAAAGATAAGCTATTATTTTCAGGTGTTCTTAATACGCTTCCTTAGGATTCAGAAAGAAACTGCAAAAATGAACGAATCTCATGCCAGAACAAGAAATCCTTTTGCAAGTCAAATGGTTTGCAATCTTCACTTTCCACAGAAGGAAAGGAATAATTGAAGGAACACCTAATCTAGTTGTCAGTAGACAGATCACTAAAAATAATTTTTGATGATAGATTACTAAGTGATTTTAGTTATCTGTCATCATATTATTATAACAAAACTCCTTTCATTCCCACCAACTTTTTTTTTTTTTAATATTTTTTTTCAAAAGATGACCAGTAAGGGGATCTTAACCCTTGACTTGGTGTTGTCAGCACCATGCTCACCCAGTGAGCCAACCGGCCATCCCTATATGGGATCCGAACCCGCGGCCTTGGTGTTATCAGCACCACACTCTCCCGAGTGAGCCACGGGCCGGCCCCCCACCAACTTTTTAAGTGAAGAAGGTTTTTCAGCACTTACAACTAGTGGTGAGCTGATTTGACAATAGGCTGGGGGAGGCTGAGAGTGCTAATTTGTACTATCTGCCAATTTCTGTGGTGTAAATACTCCCTCCACTGCTGATTTTGAGCTACCACTGAGATGTCACTGAACACAAGAGTTGGGGGAAAAAAGAGCAGTATTTCTACCGTACAGATACAATAGATGTAAATAACCTCAAAAGCAAAACAACAAAGTGTAGTGAGACAATTAGGAATTGATGAGTTTTGAAGGCTTATTTTCTTTGTTTTTAATATAACTTATTTAACTGTAGGTTTATATAATTTAATTTTTAGTAATGGTTATATTTAACAACTGGCTCACAAATTTCCCAAACATTGATTCTTGTGAACCAGTTCAAACTGGCTTTAGCACACTACTGAGTGACAGCTATAAAAAATGAAAAACAGGAATAAAACTATTGCAAAAATCTCTCATTTTAGCACAGACAATCTTCCCCCAGGCTTAAGTGAACTAACTAGGAAGAAAAAATTGCCCCATCCACCTCATTAAGACAGGTATTTCCAACAAAATTGTATGCTTTAAATATGTGTAGTTTATTTTATCAATTCTACCAACAAAGCTGTTTAAATTGTTGTAGGCTTTTAAAAATTGTAATATATTTACATTGTTTTAATCACGTGAATTCTACTGATAATTCTAATGATAGAAGCATTTAATACCTAGTCTTATGGTCACAGAAATTAAAATAATAATTTAATTTGCATTTATACTTTCAGGCAGAGAAATATGCCTTTTAAGCATAAAAGTATTTTTAAGCATAAAAATAATACATTATAATAAAATTTTGTGGTGGAACATGGAGTGGAAATTTGAGTTCGATAGAAAAAGGAATGAGGCAAAATTCCTGACTATTAGAGAAGGGCCTGGTCATGTATTTTTTAAATGGATGGTTGTAGGTATCAAATTGCGAGGGTATTTAATTAGACTGGATACATTTAGAAGAATGACATAACTATTTTATTTTTAAGTGTGGGATTTACAATCTGCTGGAAATTACAACCTTTGTAACTAAGGTTTTGGTAAAAAATGTTAAACGTCCCAGGGAGTACCTAGCTTTTAAATAATCATTTAGAAAGTACACTAGCAAGGGCCGGCCCGTGGCTCACTCGGTAGAGTGCGGTGCTGATAACACCAAGGCCCCGGGTTCGGATCCCACATAGGGATGGCCGGTTCGCTCACTGGCTGAGCGTGGTGCTGACAACACCAAATCAAGGGTTAAGATCCCCTTACCGGTCATCTTTTAAAAAAATAAATAAATAAATAAAATAAAAAAAGAAAAAAAAAAAGAAAGTACACTAGCAAAAAAGACTGAAGACGGGCAATTTAGACAGTGGAAGCTCCTCTATAAAATTATGCCAGCCCCCTGGAATTAGGAAATTAATTTCTTCTTTTCCAAGTTCTGAAATCTTTCTGAAGGCATGCAACCTGTATGAATATAGGTATTTGTAGGTTTTTAATCTGGGTTCCTTGGATCAGGGGCAGGTGATACATGAATGTCAGTACTCCTATAGTGTATGTATCTCTACGTAAACTTTTCCTGAGACAAGAAACATTAGGTTCTTTGTCTAGATCCACAAAAAAGTCCTGACCCCCAAAGAGTTAAAAAACAATTTGATGAGACACTGAGGTACTTTAAGAAACTCTATTGGGTCCTTTTTTGGCTCCCAGAAAACAAAATTCAGTAGTCAAAGGACTGAAGTCAGTAGGACTGAAGTGGAGTTCCCCATTTCCTGCATGGGGCTGAAGTTAAAACAAAAACCCAGTTAACCAAACAAAACCCACGTAGCTTTTAGGGCCACAAGTTCTTTATTAAAATCCTGGTACAAGCACTTGCCAGTTGGTGGAAGGTTTGTGAGTCACTTTGCTCCTCCATAAAATGGGCATAATTCCTTCTTGGGGTAATTAGGAGAATGAAATAAGGTGAAGTGGCCAGCACATAGACTGCTTTCACCTGTGTGGGTTCCCCCACACCCCCTTCCTTATTTTCTAACCATGAGAAGGAGTGACTCTGAGGAATGTCCTAGGCCGAACACTTTATATCCTCCCCCTAGCTTCATTTCAAGCAAATGAAAGTGATTCAGGGCATCAACAGGCAGCCCCCTCCCATGGAGCTCAAAAAGGAGCTAAGACCCAGCTTACAACAGAGGCGAAGCTGCACCTCCCACTTTTCTCAGACCTCATAGGCCAGAGTTAACCGAGGCTGGTGTACACCTCCTGGAACATCCAGAGACACCAAGCCCAAGATGCTACAAGCAACCTTAAATGCCCCCTTCTCCTGGAAGCCTTCTCGAATCCATCATCCTCTCCTTCTAGCACTCATCTCTCCCTCCCTTGAGACTTCTAGTACTCCATCTGTCCCTCCCTTTGGGCAGGCACCCTTTTCTTGCAAGTTTGTTAGAGGTAAAAAGCACAGGCTTCAAAGTCAGAGAGATCTGGACTACAATCCTGGCTATGTGACCTGGAGCAAGACACTTTACCTCTCTGTGCCTCAGTTTCCTTATTTGTAATTTGGAGTGGGTCATTATAGTTCTTAACATTGTAAGAGAGTTGAGATATGGTGCTTAGCACAATACTTAGCACATAAATGTTATCTATTTTTATGATCAAAGACATCTCCCCATAACAGTCTCAAATTATTCCCTTACCCAGTAGTTCCTCACACATAGTAATCACATCACCATTTCCAGAGCAGCTGACAGATTGGGCTGTGGGGCTCTCTTTCCCAGAATAGTGGCAACCCTCTCTGGTCTTCCTTACTCCATGCAAATCTCTTTGTAGTTCCAGATAATGACAACCTGGAGTTTCCAGAGGCCATGGAATTTCCTTGCATAACCACAGAAACTGGGAACACTAGGCTCAGAAAGGTCCTCCCAGACCATTCAATCCAACAGTAACCCCATTTAAGATAGGCAAACCGAGGCCCACGGAGTGAGTCAGCATCCACTGGAAGTATATTGAAGAATTCTAAAAATAGGCCCTCCAATTACTCTTTCCACTTGCTTTGCCTTGTTTTGTGGTAACATTTTCCTTATCTGATATCACCTACAGTATTTATCCTTTTACTTGTTTATCACGTTTCCTTTGTAAGTTTCATGAGGGCAGGGACATTGTCTTGTTCATGGATGTATCCTCAGCACCTTGCCCAAGGTCTGGCACAGGTTGATGATCAGTAAATATTTGTTGTATGGATAATTGGATGAATGCCATTTGAATGTTTTTCCTTAGATGCTCAGATCTAGCAATTCACACATTTTATCATTGTGGGGACAATGGAATAATTTAGTCAGGGCCCCTGCTGAGGTCTGGTTGGGGGTCGGGCAGCCCATTTCTTGTAAACAAGTTGTGTGTGGGTGGAGTTAGTGTACATGTGCACCAGTCTATCTTTTTAGTTTTGTTGCTATTGTATGTTCTTCAGTTTGTGAAGCAGAGCTGGCTGGCAGATCTTGTGTCTAATAATAGAGCATGTTTACTCTGCTGGCAGCTGCTCAGTTTTTCTTTGGACTTTGCTGGTAGTAGTGGAGTTTTCGAGTTTCTCTTTGGACTGCCTGGGTATTAGACGTGTGTGTGCTGAATAAAGACTATTCTTTTTTCAACCAAGGCTCCAAGGACCTTTTTGCCAGTTACCTAGCTCATAGACCTGCATGTGGAGGGTTTGTTAACGGGCTTGAGGGGTCTGTGAGCTCCAGACCCAGCCCTAGCTCTACAGTCATTTATCCAACAAACATTTGATGAACATTTTGTGTGTGAGAGGTTTTTTTGATAAATCCTGGTGAACGAAATACTGTCCTTGTTCTTAAGCAGCTCCCTGATTAGTGGACAATAGCCACCAGTTATATAGTAGGCTAAGGATCTACTATATGCTAAGCTCTGGGCTAGCAACTTGGTGTGCATCTTCTCTACCTTAGCCCAGCTCTTGCAATTATAAGGAAACATGCCTCCCTCAGGACCACTTAGGAAAAAGGAGCTTAGGAGTTATTCAGAGGATCAGGAGAGCTGAAGACTAAACCTGAAAGGAAAACATCAAGAACTGAGATGATCCATGGGCTGGCAGACTTATCTCCAGCTCTTTAAGGCTGTATGGTCTTTATTTGAGGATGTCTCTTCTTTTTTCTGGATACGTGCCTCTCTCTTTCACTGATTTACTGGTTCTCTCTTCTAGTCTGAATTTGGGAGGCAACCAGTCTGATGGGCTTGGCCAATAGCTGTCATTGTTCCTTGAGTACCTGAAGCCAGACTACTTCCTGGATTACTACTTGGCCTAGAGGTTGAACATCTTCTAGTTTCTAACATACCCTGAGCAGAGGGTATATTTTATTAGAAGGGAGTGTTGGACATCATCCTCACCCTGACCCTGTGAAGTCAGTAGTATTATCTCTATTTTACAGATAAGAAAACAGGCTGAAAGAGGAGAAATGGCGACAAAGCTGTAACAAGCTGCCCCAGCTGACCTGCAAACCTGTGATTGAGAAATACATGTTACTGCTATTTGCCATTGTGATTTGGGGGCTGTTTGTTATACAGCAAGATCTAACACAGCATTCAAACCCAGGTTTCTATGAGTCTGCCTCACCATGGTGTCCCACTGAGTTTATAGCCCTGATTCCTGTTCTCCCTACAAAAATTTTTTTTTTTTTTTAAAGATGAC
>NW_007729860.1:81037-114336 GCF_000696425.1 Galeopterus variegatus
GTTGCCGGTCCCAGCCCGGTACGGGGGCGACACTGAGGGTTGCGATCCATTGCCGGACACGGAAAAAGACAAAAAAAAAAAGAGATTTTGTCTATGTTATTGCATTTATACACCCCAAAAAGTCTCAGCAGGCAACCAGGGCTGGTGCTATTGCCATCATTTTATAGTTGAGGAAACAAAAGCTCAGAGAGGTGAAGCTTCGTCTAAACCCAGATCCCTTGGTTTCTAGACCTGGGTTCTTTCTATAATACACTGTTGCCTCAGAGTCCTTGATAGACACCATCATCTGGGCACTTACTATGTGGTAGGCACAGTGCCATGTGATTCATGTGCCCCAGCTCCTGGGTCTGAAGTGCAGTGAGGACAGCAGGACACTTTGAACCTCAGCCATCAACGCACTTTACTAGTTGTTCCGCTGAGCTCCCTTTTCGTCCTGGCTTTCCCTGTTCCCTTGAGGTCCTTTTCCCTAATCCAACATCTGGTCAAAGTGGAGATAGTGCAACTCTTTCCCAGAGGTCACTGAATCTGCTCTTTGCAAACAGCAAAACCTGTTGTAGAAACGTAACAGGGTAGCGAGGAAAAGAACATAGATTGAAGCCTGGCTCTGCTGTTAGACTTATGGGCACCCATGGTGATTCCATTCCCATGTCTAGGGTCTCCGTTTTCTCCTCCAGTAAATGAGAATCATCGTATGATGACACAGAGGCTGTTAACAAACACTCTGCTTCCTTTGCCTGGCACATCCCTGCCCCAGCTCACTCCACTCATCTTTCAGATCTCAGTTGAAACTTTACTTCCTCAAAGACATCTTTCCCTCAGGCCAAGTTGTGTTCCTGCCCAAATTCTTTTCTGTATCTTCCTTTACAGCATTTAATGCAATTGATAGGTACCAATTATTTCTTTGTTTTCTTGCTTATCGTACATCTCCCCTAGTAGACTGTAAACTCCCTGAGGAGAAGGACCATGTCTGTTTTGTAATCAGTTTGTATACCCAGAGCTCAGCACAATGCCAGCTATGTAGTAAGCACTTAGTAAATATTTGCTGATGATGTGAATGAATGAATGAATTTGCTTCCCCTCTTCTTCCTCCTCACATTGGAGTACTCCCCCAACTCCCTCCTTCTGCTCATCTCCCAGGGATATCATAAGGTGATAATGAACTGGAAGCTTGAAATTTGGGGGCAAGGAAATTAGCCTCCACTCGTTCCTTTGCTCCTTCAGTTCCTGTCACACTGGCCTCCTTGCTATGCCATGAATATGCCAATCTCATTTTAGCCTCAAGTCTTCACACTTGAGCTCTATCTGAAACGTTCTTCCCAGATACCCAGTGGCTCCATCCTTCACTTCAATCAAATCTCTGATTAAATGCCATGTCTTCGGGGAGGTCTTTGCTGAACACCATTTCTTTCTTTTTTTTTTTTTTTTTTTTTTTGGCCTTTTTGAGACCAGCCGCACCGCGCTCGGCCAGTGAGCGCTGTGAGTGCACCGGTCATCCTTATATAGGATCCGAACCTGCGGCGGGAGTGCTGCTGCGCTCCCAGCACCGCACTGTGCACCACGGGCTCGGCCCTGAACACCATTTCTGAAGTAACTCCTTTCACCCTCCAGTCTCTATCCTTCTCCACCCCCAACCCCCATTTTTCTTCATAGCATTTCTTATTACTTGATGTTAAATTTTACTTTTTTTTTTTTGTTGTTGTTGTTGTGGCTGGCCAGTATGGGGTTCCGAACCCTTGACCTTGGTGTTATAACACTGTGCTCCCACCAACTGAGCTATTGGCAGCCCTAAATTTTACGTTGTTGATTGACTTGTTTATTGTCTATTTATTCACTTTGTTTGTATCCATACCCCCTGAACCAGTTCCTGGCACATAGTAAATGCTCAATGAATATTTATCAAATGAATGAATTATGGTTAAAAAAAAAAAAAAAGGTGAAGAAAAAATCTTTTCTTCTTAAAGCAAAGCCCTGAGCCCTTCAAGGTCATGGTGGGGTGAAGAATCAGGGCAAGAAAACTTGAAGGAGTGAGGCAACTGTTTGAGAAAATCTCACCTCCCTCCTTTCTCTCCAGGCTGTCTTAGACCTGGATAACTAATACCTGGAAAGGAGTCCTTTGTTCAAGAAAAACAATACCAGTTACTCAGAGGCCCAGCCACAGACTGGCATCATCCACCCTCTACAAAGACATGATATAGGGCCGGCCTGTGGCTCACTTGGGCGAGTGAGGTGCTGATAACACCAAGGCCATGAGTTTGGATCCTATATAGGGATGGCCAGTTCGCTCACTGGCTGAGTGTGATGCTGACAACACCAAGTCAAGGGTTAAGATCCCCTTACTGGTCATCTTTAAAAAAAAAAAAAAGACATGGTTTGCAGAAAACCACTGACAGTTAGGCACAGAACACAGAAAACTAGTTCTCTGAACCCCTCTTGTGCAAAGGAAAGAAAAGGGAGATTGGAGTGGAAAGACACATGCTCCAGATGTTTCTTTTTTTTAAACTAACTTATTTATTATTTATTATTTTTTTTTACATTCTAAGATGTTGTTGTGGAGCAGCTGGTGGAGGGGGAGGGGAAAAGGAGAGGGAGATAGGGTGGGAGGATGAGGGAGGGGGCGTGGTTGAGTCCTGTGGCACCCCACTCATTCCTGCAGGGGAGCCTAGGTGGCTTCCAGTGGTGGCTCGGTCATGGCTGGGATGGATGTGGATGTCAGGGTTGTGTGACTGAGGCCCTCAGTGCACCCCCCCAGGCTTGGGAACCTGGGGTGCTTCTATGGCAACTCGGTGGGCATCACTGGGCTGGACGGAGCCATCAGGGGGCGTGACTGAGACCTTCAGCCCCTCACAACTCTGTCTGGGGAAGCTTGGGGTGCTTCTGCTCCAGATGATTCTCAACTGACAAGATCCTCATACGCCAACTGTGTACTCAGTGTGAGCCACTTCCTTCTCTGAGCCTCAGTTTCCTCATCTTTAAGGTGAGGGAAATGTTTATACCTACCTCCTTGGGGCTGGTGGGACAATAAGATGAGGTCATGTAGGTGAAAGCTGTATGTAAACTGCAATGTTCATGCACTTTTATTGTCCATTGGGAAGAGCGTGAAGTCAGACTGGCCTGGGTTGGAGTTCAGCTCTACCACTCCCTGGCAATGTGGCCTTGGATAAATGGTGTCCCTTGTCTGAGACTCAAGTTCTTTATCTGTTAAGTGGAATGGGAATATTAATAGTATCTACAACTAACAGGCTTGTTTTAGAAATTAAATAAGAATTAAGTGAGATAATATACATGTCTGGCATGCAAGCAAACGTTCCTTCCCAAACACAGACACACATACAGCCCTTAAAGCAGTTTGGGTAACAAAGTGTTCCCAGTCTGGAGGAAAAAGAAGGCAGCCAATGAGCTCTCTCTCCAGCTTCCTTTCTAAGAGAGGAACTCACTGGCCAGACACCAGGATGGTCACTGATGTGGAGGTCAGGCAGCCAAATGCTGGCCTCCCACATGGAGTTTCCAAAAAGCATGAGAGCAGAGTTGCATAACCTGTCCTGAGACACGTGTCTCTGCTGAGGCGATTTCATCAAATATTCTCCGAAAGGGAACATGTGAGCAGGGCAGAAGGGCAGCTTGGGGAGGAGGAAGGGAGGCAGCTGGGGAACCTTGAAAGTGGGGGTGGGATCAGGAAGAGAAGGTACTACTTTTATTGAGCTCCTACTATGTGCCAGATAGCAGGTTAGCTCTGTCTGATACCTAGACAGGTTCTTGCCATAAATCTGAGAGACTGGGTATTTCCACTCCCACATTCCAAGGAAAGAAATAATAACAATAATTAACATTACTAATGTTTACATAGAGCCGACTGCATATCAGGCAGTGGGCTAAGCACACATTTTTTTGTATGTATTTGTTTATTTATTTTTGTGGCTGGCCACTACAGGGATTCGAGCCCTTGACCTTGGTATTATCAGCACCATACTCTATTGAATAATACCCTTAGTTATAATTTATTTATTTATTATTTTTTAATTTAATTTAATTTATTTATTTATTTTTAAAGATGACTGGTATGGGCCGGCCCGTGGCTCACTCGGGAGAGTGCGGTGCTGATAAAGATGACTGGTAACGGGATCTCAACCCTTGACTTGGTGTTGTCAGCACCATGCTCAGCCAGTGAGCCAACCGGCCATCCCTACATGGGATCCAAACCCGTGGCCTTGGTGTTATCAGCACCGCACTCTACTGAGTGAGCCACGGGCCGGCCTGAGACAGTGAGCTTTTACTGATAGGTCTGTCGGTGAGAACTACGCCCTGTCTTCTGCTATTTTTCTCACTTTCAGCCTCTAGGAACTGGGTGTAGAGGTGGATATGGAAGCCACGCCCGGACAGACCCCCTGCATTGTGGGGCGCAGGGAAGAATTGTGTAGGTTTGCCCAGCAGGCAGGCTTGGGACCAGATCGATATTTGCTTCTCTCCATCAACGATTCTGATGTTTCGCACTGTACTGCCAGCTTCCTGTTCTGTTGGCCTCTGAAGTGTTAGAAAAAGCCATTCTAGGGGCCGGCCCGTGGCTCACTTGGGAGAGTGTGGTGCTGATAACACCAAGGCCACAGGTTCGGATCCACAGACTGGCCTTATTTATTATTTTTTTAAAGCACACATTTGATCCTCAGGACAGCCTATGATATGGGTACTATTCTGATCCCCATTTTATAGAAGAGGAAACCAACTGAGAGAACAGACTGGCCTTATTTATTATTTTTTTAAAGCACACATTTGATCCTCAGGGCAGCCTATGATATGGGTACTATTCTGATCCCCATTTTATAGAAGAGGAAACCAACTGAGAGAGAGATGAAGTAATGTCCCCAAGGTCACCTAGCAAGACAGTAGTAGAACCAGGATTCAAATCCAAGCAGGACTCCAAAGCCCGTAGACCTATGGCAGGACATTTCCCAAGGGATTTTGGAAGTGAATCCAGAAAGTGACCCCAGCAGGAGTTGTCCTTATATGCCCACAGTGGGGCCCCAGTATGGGAGTGACGTAAGTGACCAAGTGGCCAGAGGCACTCCCCTACCCTCCTTTTGGAGGACAATTTGTCCCAGCTTGGTGGCTGGCTGTTCATCACTCTGCCTCTGACCTAAAGTTTAAAATTTCATTCATAAGTTTGGAACCACAGACTTGGCAGCTTGGAAAAGGCCCTTAGAGACCAGCTATTCTGGTCCAATCCCCTCAAATTACAGATGGAAAAAAAGCCCTGAAGCCTGATGAGTGCCCTGAACATGCCAAGGTCACAGAGCAGTGTTCTGTTAGACAGAGGAGTTGGTTTGGGGTCGACTACAGATCATCTTGTCTATAGTTACCAAATGTGGCTGCACCTCTGAATCACTTGGGGAGCTCTTTAAATATACAGATTTCTGTACTCTGCTTTTGGAGATTTAGGTTTGCAACAAGGCCTAGGAATCTAAATATGTAATATATTCTTCAGGTGATTTAGATGGCACAGGGCCACAGACTGCATTTGGAAGTTGGAGTCCAATGCCCCTCTTTCATTTGATTGTTTGGGATACTAGGACTCAGCAAGAGACTTGAACAAGGTCACATAGCAAGTCAGTCGGGGCTCTAGCTCAGGCTTTGTGGTCTGAACCAGGCTGACCATGATCAAATTTTGAGAATGGGTTAAGGAGGCTGGCCAAGGGAGTTGTCACAGTTTTCCCCAGCTCTTGGTTTCCTTGTGAGATTCAAATTAAGACACAGGTTGGTGCCCATTTCCGGGGCTTGGCAAGTTGGGAATACAAGAGCTGAACTCCCAAAGGGAAAAGGAAACTGCAGGAGGCAATCCAGCAGGCCTCATGGAAAACCCCAGAGGCGAACTTAAGGATGATGTCAGACACCAGCTATCCAGCCAGCTCTAACGCTGCAAGCACCAGGCAACCTGTGTTTTTCATTTCAGGAGAATGAGTGGGGAGGACTTTCCCTGAGGGGGAGGAGATGAGGTGGAGTTGGCCCAACTGTGATGTGAGAGAAGTGAACTCCAGGAAGAGCCACACATTCCAGCACCTAGAAGGAAGATGGAGCTGCCTGCAGGAAATTAAGTCAAAACTCTCTGGCACTTTTCCTAAACCTTTCCTCCCACTTTCCCTAATCCCTCACCCCAGGGCTACCTGAGCAGAGGGATTCACTGCTCCTTTTCCACTTCCCACTACTATACCACTTGACTATTTCACTGCCTTCCTGCCTTCCTTTTCTTTTATTCTGGAATGGCATCTTGGTGTTTGGAGTCAGATGTTCTGAATTTGAATCTTATGAGCTCTCTGACCTAGGTAGAGTCACGTCTCCTCTCTGAGTCTCAATTTCCTCACCTATAAAAAGGGGGATAATATCTACCTTTTTAGATTGTGAGGATGAAAAAAGATCATATAGGCAGTTAATATATAGATGTTTTCTCAGAAACAGTAGATCATGTGAGTAATCAGTAGATCACAGAAATCTGAATATGTACTTTTTGAACTGAATTGAGGTGCTTCTAAGGATGGTTGAGCTGGAAAGCGCCTCAGAAATCTTTGGGCCTTAATAACTCCAAAACTGGAGTCCAAGTAAAATGTTTATAGTATCAAACGATAAGGGAAATTACATACTTACTCTCGATAGTCTCAAGTTTCTTTACTTTTGTCTGGAATTGTATCAACTCAAGGTGATAACATGGCTATCACATGCTGTTCAGATATTCTGATTGGCCGTTACATGGGTCTTTGATAAGTTTTTTTTTTTTTTTTTTTTTTTTTAAAAGATGACCGGTAAGGGGATCTTAACCCTTGACTTGGTGTTGTCAGCACCACGCTCACCTAGTGAGTGAACCGGCCATCCCTATATGGGATCCGAACCCGTGGCCCTGGTGCTATCAGCACCGCACTCTCCCGAGTGAGCCACAGGCTGGCCTGATAAGTTTTTTTTTTTTAATGGGAAAATAATAGTGGAGGGAAGGTTAAATGTTGGAAGACGTTAATCTTGTCCAACTCCTCATTTCATAAACAGGGAAGCTGAGGTTTAAAGAAGGAAGTGGCTTGCTGATCACGCAGCTAGTAAGTAGTAGAGCTGGCTCTAAAACCAAGGTTATTTTCCTAGAACCCTTCTTTCCACTCCAAAGAGGGGGAACCTAGGATCAATGAAGTTGAAAGGTTTTGGTCTGCTGGAACAGGAATAAAGCGAGTCATAAATTTGCTGTTGCCCTTTCTGTTCTTGACTCAGCCAGCAAATATTTACTGACTGACCATTATTCCAACTCAGAGAAGGCAGAGATAACAACAGCTATGGCAGCAGGTAGGGTTAGAATTTGCTCCCAGGTATGACTTCAAAACCTGCGCTTTTTCCCATTGGATACCCACATTATAAAACACCCACTACTCTGCCTTCTAATACAAGTACAATTAGACTGTGTCATTCTAGGGCAGGGACTGCCTCATTCGTACGTGTCCTAACCTTCCTGGCAACAAGGAAGTGCAAAATCAATATGTAGTGTTGGAAACACCTGAATTCTTTTTCTTTTTTCTTTTTTAAGATGACCGTAAGGGGATCTTAACCCTTGACTTGGTGTTGTCAGCACCACGCTCACCCAGTGAGCTAACCGGCCATCCCTATATGGGATCCGAACCTGTGGCCTTGGTGTTGTCAGCACCGCACTCTCCCGAGTGAGCCACGGGCCGGCCCCGAAACACCTGAATTCTAATCCTGACTTTGCCACTAACTCTACGTCCTTGAGACAGTATGTTGCTTTCCTTCTCTGGCCCTTAGTTTAATCATCTGTATAACGGGAACAGTGGCAAAATCGTAAGTGGAAGAGCTTGCAGGCTCATTTCAAGTTATCCAGACTCTCACTAGGAAAAGAAAACATTGGGAATCCAGGCTGAAAATAGAGTCAACGTTTATTAGTTCGTTAATTCCCCAACACTGTTTCTCTGCCTTCGGCCGGCCCCCTTCCTTCTCCCCTAGTCGCCGTCCTTTTTTCCAAGATTTCCCTCTAGAGGGCAAGCAAGCTCCTCGGCTTTTGCGCCTCACTTCCGTTCGCCTTCACTCTTCACTCTGCGCATGTGCAGAATTCTTTTCCTTGTTTCCCGCTTAGGCGGTTTAGCTAGGCTTTGCACCCAGTACGCCTGCGCAATTTCTGCCTCACTTCCGTTCGCCTTCACTCTTCACTCTGCGCATGTGCAGAATTCTCTTCCTTGTTTCCCGCTTAGGCGGTTTAGCTAGGCTTTGCACCCAGTACGCCTGCGCAATTTCAGCCCCGCCCCTCGGCCGCCGGAAATGCTTCCTTCCCTACGCAGCCGCTTGTGCAGCTGCAGTCCAGGGAGCTTTACCTCTAGACCCGTAAGACCTCTCTTTCGTGGTCCTGTCTGTCAGCATTGTTTCGGGAGCCTGCCGGTGAGGCCCGGCCACTCTCGGACGCTTCGATCCTTTTGCCCGCCACCGGTGAGTGAACCCGAGAGAAGCCTGTTTACGAGCGGGGGCCGAGCAGCCGGGATGGGCAGGATTTCCCCTCACTCTGAGAATGGGTCTGTCCGCCCCGTTCTACCCACAGCTCCCGGAATGGGCTCGGCCCCTTGGCCCCAGTCCCTGCTCCGGGGCGGGGCAGCGTTGCCATGGCGACGGACGGCTGGCTGAGGCTCGGCATGTGTCCCTGCAGGGCATGGCGGGCCAGTTCCGCAGCTACGTGTGGGACCCGTTGCTGATCCTGTCGCAAATCGTCCTCATGCAGACCGTCTATTACGGCTCACTAGGCCTGTGGCTGGCACTGGTGGACGCGCTGGTACGAAGCACCCCTTCGCTGGACCAGGTGTTCGACGCCGAGGTAGGGTCCCTGGGTTGGTGCGGTTGGGGTCTCAGGCTTCTCAAGTGTGCTTTGCGGTCTGACACTACTGAGCTCTAGACCTGGCTGGGCCACCTTCTAACTTTGTGGTCCTGGGAAAGGATTTCATCTTTCTGAGTTTCAGCAGCCCCAGCCATAAGATGGAATGACTGATAACAGAGAGGCAGCTTAGTTCAAAGGAAAGGACCTGTATGTTACAACGAATACGCCAGAGACCTAGGCAACTCTGATACATCTCCTTTCTGAGACTCTGGGAACGAGACTTCACTTCTCTGAGCCCAGATTCTCAGGTGCCACACTGGGGAGAGGAGTGGATAAAAGAACATTCATGGGGGTACACTGGAAACTGCCTGGACTTTGGGGTCAGACAGGCCTCCGTTTAACTCCTTTCACTTACTAGCTGTGTAATCTGGGGCAAGTGTTGTCACTTTTCTGATTTGTTTTCTTGTCTGCACAATCATGAGGTTAGTAGCAGAGAGGTCATGAACTGCAGAACACAAAAGAGTCTGTGCTTTGGATTCAGAAAGGCTTAGGGTCCAATCTAGACTCAAACATACCAGCTTTGGGACTTTGAGCAAGTTGTTTCACCTTTCTGAGCCTTTTCTTTTCTGGGAAATGGGCACAATAATCTTGCCATGTCACCTTCAGCAAAATGTTATGAGGCCCAGAGCACCCTAGGAATAAGAAAATGCTTTATAAAGTGAATGGAGGCCTATAAGTCGTTGCTTCGGAGAGGCAGCTGTGGTGTGTGGAAATGAGCACAGTTCTTGGAGCCAGGAGACCTGGGATGGAGTCTTTGCTCCTACTGCTTATTCTCTGTGTAGCTCTTGGGCAAATTATCCAAAAGGAGGTAAGAATAAAAGAATGATAATGGCTTTGTGAGGTTTCTGTAAGGGTAATAAGAGATTATGGATATCAAAGGCCTTTCTTTGTAAGCTGAAAGTGTGGTGCAGATATTTGTTATTCAGCAGTGTTATGTTAAGGGTAGTTGAGGTTGTACACCCACCAGGTGCCCAGTAGTAGCCTCTTAGGAGTCTCTGTGCTCCTGGGAAGGCACGTGAGAGTCCTGGGCCTTGTTGAAGAGCCAGATGTAGCCTAAATTCTAGACTGGGGTCAGCAAATTTTTCCTAAAGGGTAAGGAAGTAAAGATTTAGGTTACGGGGCCTGCCCGTGGCTCACCTGGGAGAGTGTGGTGCTGATAACACCAAGGCCATGGGTTCGGATCCCTTGGGGTCAGCAAATTTTTCCTAAAGGGTAAGGAAGTAAAGATTTAGGTTACGGGGCCTGCCCGTGGCTCAACTGGGAGAGTGTGGTGCTGATAACACCAAGGCCATGGGTTCGGATCCCTATATAGGGATAGCTGGTTGGCTTACTTGGGAGAGCCTGGTGCTGACAACACCAAGTCAAGGGTTAAGGGTTAAGATACCCTTACCAGTCATCTTTAAAAAAAAAAAAAAGATTTTGGGTTACAGCTACTCAGCTCTGCAATTGTAGCACAAAATATGTAAGTGAATGGTTATGGCTGTGTTTCAGTAACTTTATTTATAAAAGCAGGTGTCTGGCCTGTGGTGCCATTGTTTGCTGAACCCTGTTTTAGACCTTACTCTTGCTGTTTACTTACTTTATCACTTTGGGCAACTTAACTTCTGTGAGCTCTTATGTCCTCCTTTTTAAACTGAGAATAATAATCCCTTTCCACCTGCTGTTAGGATTAGATAAGATACAATAATGTATATCTGTGAAAGCAGCTTGTTGGAAATAGGCTACCATACAAATGAAGGGAGGTATTGTCTTCTGTGCTCTGGGAAGAATGCTTGTTCCTTAGGAGGCCTGCTGGGATCCTGTAGCCTGGGGCTCTGCCAAGTCACTTCTCCAGCATATTTCCATCTGTGATTCCCCCCTCAGATGCTGGGCTTTTCCACCCCTCCAGGCCGGCTCTCCATGATGTCCTTCATCCTCAACGCCCTTACCTGGTGAGTATCACCAGTTTTGCTATCCAGCTTTTGGGGAATTACACTGGAACTAACTTCTTAAATTTGGATGTGAGATAGCCTGGCTCTTCTTCCTGGGAGTGGTGTACTAAAGTGAATGGCAGAGGCCAATTCTGGGACCAGCTTTATCATGGGGATCCTTCCATTGCTGTTTTGGCTTAGCTGGAAAGCTCTTATGTTACTATGTGTATACTGCCTGAGAGACAGCTTCCCTCTCAGATTCCTGCCCTGACGTGGAGTGAGGTGAGGAAAGGATTAGACTCAAAGTCAGGAGAATTGGGTTCTGTTCTTGGTTCGTGTACCAAATTACTTCCCTCCTCTCTGGGCCTCAGGCTTCTCATCTGTACATGATGGATTGGACTGGATAATGTCTAAGTTCACTCATGACCATTGTCTGGTGAAACGCAGTTTAGCATAGTGATCAAGGTCTCAAGCTCTACAGGCAGACTCACTTGGCTTTGAATCTCAGCTTTACCACTGGTCTTGTGACTATGGACAAGTTAATCTATCTAAGCCCCAGTTTCCTCATCAGTGAAATGGGACTAATAATTACCTATCTCATAATTGTAAGGATTAAATAAATTCATAAGTACTTAGAACAATGTCTTGCTCATGATTACTATTCTTGACCTTACACTGGAGGTTGATAACTGGTGGGCTGACTTTGACCTAAATTTGTCTCCCAGATAGGTTCTGTTTGGCTTACACAAATGTCAGCCCATGCAACATTGTTTTACTTAGCTGAAAATCAGGATATTTTATGTAAAAATACAGGTTTCTGAATTCCCCTGAATAATGGAAAGATCACTTGATTCCAGGCCAGCCTTCTAGCAGACATTGTTTTACTTAGCTGAAAATCAGGATATTTTATGTAAAAATCCAGGTTTCTGAATTCCCCTGAATAATGGAAAGATCACTTGATTCCAGGCCAGCCTTCTAGCATGACAAGATTTGCCTAGATGCAAGTAGCTGTTGTCCCCACTTTAGCTAGAATATGTATGCTTCAGGGTGCCACAGTCCCCACCAATCCCTAGGATTTCCTAGTGACAGTTACCATTTATCATCAAGCTTGTACTTTTATTTTCTTCTACTCAGTCTGATTCACTCCTGGACATTACCTGCCAGGTTGCTCTAGGCATCTAATATTGAAACCCTTGCTTCACACTTATCTTGCTCGCTTCTGACCACTGTGTTATCATTCTAATTGTCCTCACCTCACCCCGCCCCCCCTTAAAATAACCTAATCTAAGGCCAGGACAACCCAGTGACAACTCGCTGCTGTCCTCTCCCACAGTGCCCTGGGCTTGCTGTACTTCATCCGGCGAGGGAAGCAGTGTCTGGATTTCACTGTCACTGTCCATTTCTTTCATCTTCTGGGTTGCTGGTTCTACAGTTCCCGTTTCCCCTCGGCGCTGACCTGGTGGCTGGTCCAAGCTGTGTGCATTGCGCTCATGGCTGTCATCGGGGAGTACCTGTGCATGCGGACGGAGCTCAAGGAGATCCCCCTCAACTCAGCCCCTAAATCCAATGTCTAGAATCGGTCCCTTTGGATACTCTGCTGGCACTTGGGCCCCCAACACTTTGGGCTGCTGAGACCCTCCGGATGAGATCCAGCCCAGGTCTGAGAGGAACCCTGGAAATGTGAAGTCTCTGCTGGTGTGGGAGAGATAATGAGACCCCATCAAGAAGGCAGTAGCAGTCAGGATCACAGCTGCCAAAACGACCTCTGTCTGCTGAAGCCTTGGTATCTGGGAGGTCAGGAAGGGGACCTCCTGAGAGTAATAACAGAATTGGAACCGTGTCACTCTCGAGCCACCATAATTGTCACCAGCCTGTTATTTTAAAAAGAAAATAATCAAGGATATCTGATGAGAGCAAACGACTCTTTTAGTCATCTGTCTTATCTCCCTGGGACAGCTGTTACCTTTGCATTTTGCTGAACCACACGATTTTGTTTGAAAAAACATTGGTCTCTGGATCTGTGGCCACAGAAAGAGATGTAAAGTGCAAAGTATTAGGCTGCTGTCAGGGAAAGGAGAGGACAGCAGATGGAGGCATCAAGCACAAGGAAAATGCACAACCTGTGCCGTTACACATGTGTGCATGCACACTCAAGAACCAATGACTAACTTTCTTCTAGTTCCCTCTACTGGGTCCCCACCCTGCTGCCAGCTCTCAACATAGCAGGCCATGGGACTCAGAGAAGAATCCCAACATCGCTTCCAGCCTAACCCTCATAATAGAGTCACTGCCTATTCTCTAGGAATGACCGGGCACTTAGCTCCCACTGGACCCCAGTTCTTTTTTCCACCTTATTTGGAATTCTACTGTGGGAGGGGTATGATCAGTGCCCAGAGAAAAGAAGCCCAACCTTCCAGCCGAGGTTGCACTGACAGTGCTGAGGGAAATAGGAATTTGCTGCTAAGATTTTTCTTTGGGTTGGAGTTTCCTCTGTGAGGGGCTTGTAGCTGCCTTTCCTGTGTACATAAATACAGTATTTTCCATGGTTCTGCCTGTATTTATCTTGTAATGTCATGGTTGGGGCTGTGAGATGAGCACAGCCAGGCAAGAGAGCTATAAAGAATTATTAGGCCACCTTCTCCTTTCCTGGACCCCAGAGTTATTCCTCCATTTGCCTAAAATACTAGGTTCAGGGAACTCCTGTGTTCTACCCCCTCCTCCACTTGCAGCCTCCTCTCAGTTGGGTGAACCACCCTGACTCTTGGGATTCCTTTTCCACTTGCCAGTGATTTCTAAACATGTGCAGTAGAGCATCCTGGTCTAGACCCACTTCTGCATTGAAACCATCAGTATTCCTCTTTGGTTTCTCTAGAGCTTGCCCAAGAAAGACATCAGTTTTCAGCTTTCACAGTTACGGCTAAACAGATGAGTTTGGCTGTCTCCCTAGGAAGCCTTTCTATCATTCTGGCTCTCAGCCCTGCAGAGTAGAGAGTTGAGGTTGACAGGATGAAGGTTTCAGAGTAAACATGCCTGGGCGGAGGCTGGAAAAGTGCTAGGGTGAGGCACCTCAGTAATTCTGGGTGCTCTGGCCACATTGAAAGGAAGCAGCTTGTTAATGGGATGCTGTAATCCTGGCTGTAGCAGATAAGACCAGCTGGAGGATTGGTGGATTTCCCCCCATGAACTCTGCAGGCATGTGATTAACTTTAATTTGAAAGGCATCAGAACACTCACATCATGTGGCTGCTGTCTCCCTTGATCAGCTGTGGTGGTTGTCACTCCAGCTATGGTTGGAACACCTCTTTGGGATTTCCTTCAAGGGCTTGTGCCTGTTTTTCTGCATGTCTTCTGTGATGACAAATCTCTGTCCCTTGAGTAGTAACTTGATTTTTGGAAACTGCCAAAAGTCAGAGGAGCCGATTTTTTTTTTTTTTCAATAGTATAGCAACTGAGCTGAGCAACAGTTGTGGGTCAAAAATATGTGAACTTAATGACATTTTTATGATTTCTAAAGTAACAATAAGCAGATTCTAAAGGTGAGTTCCAGAGAGGACTGGACAATGACAGTGACACTCTATTGAGTTCTTAATAAGTGTCTAGCAGTGAGCTAAGGGCTCTATGTCTCCTTTCTCACTTAATCTTCAGAACAACCACCTGAAATAGGAAATACCATCATCCATGTCTTAAGTTGAGGGAATTGTAAGGAACTTACCCAAGGTTACTTGTTAGGAGCTGGCAGAGCTATCAATAGTTAAGGATGTATAAGTTCTGATTGGTTAAACACTCTATTACATTATAATCATACCTTCTCATCCTACTGTATGTTTTCAATACTAAGGGTGAGTAGTGCTTTATAAGCATTATTAACTTTCTAGGAAAAACTGATACACAGTAAATTAAATATGGCCAGAGGTTTCCAAGTGATCATAAGAATGTAGGAAATGTATTTACAAAGGATAAAGGGTGGTACGTAGATCAGAAAGCTACCTCTAGCCCACTACCGCATTGGCATATCTCTTGACTTTCTAGGAGTCTGAAGTCTGGACCTCGTTCCACCGATCACCTGAACTCTATTAGGAGAAAAAAGTGGAGACAACTGCATAGCTGGTGCTCAGAATAGTTTATAACCCTGAAGAAGAACAGGAAAGGAGAAAGGGATGTCTGGCTCAAAGGGTACTACTAACCCCAAGCTCTAGGCAACCCTGTTCAAATCAGAGCCACTGGGAGCCAGGATGGCAGCCAGCAGACATCAGGGGAGCTCCAGGTTCCCCTGAGTCTTAGGGGATGCACAGCTTAAACGCTCCCTGGAAGCTGAGTTTCTTGGACTCCTTCCTCGGCAACTCACAGATCATGGTAGCTTCCTTCTGGAAATCCCAGAAGGTGGTCATTGCACAGGTATGGAACACCTTCCTGTACCTGCAGCCCAAGGGAAGTAAGGGTGGATTAGTGGATTACCGTACAGTAGAAGTCCTCTGTGGAGTGAAGATTAAAGCCAGTCTTGCTTGAGGCTTTCTGTAGAAAAGTAGTAAAGGGCAGTGAAAACAGCACTGAGGTAGGAGCGGGTGGAGGCAGCTGAGGGTTTTATCCCTGTCCTGCCACCACCTGGGCAAGTCAATGAGCATTATAGAGGTCCAATGTTGGAAGGCTTTAGATAGCTGCAGTGAAGTGCAGGGTTAAGTTCTGGAGTCCCCATTACTAGCTGTGAGATCTTGGGCAAGGTACTTAATCTTTTCCTACCTCAGTTTCCTCATTTGTAAAATGAGGGTAATAATAGTACTTACTTCCTAGGGTTATTGTGAAGATTTGGTGAGATATCGTGTGTAAAGCATTTTGCACAGTGCCTGGCACGTGGGAAGTGATCCATAATTCAAACAGTTATTAGGCTACCGTCCACTCCTCATTTTACAGAAGAGGAAACCTTTCTTCTGAGCCTCAGTGTTTTCAAAGGTTAGAAGAGGGATAGCCTTGCCTGTCTAGGTATGTCTACCGAGTTCAGTCAGCCCTTTGTATCCGTGAGTTCCACATCTGTGGGTTCAACAAACTTAATTGAAAATGTTTGAAAAGATAAAAACAATACAAATAAAAAGTAATACAAGTGAAAAACAATACAGTATAACAACTATTTACATAGCACTTGCACTGCATTAGGTATTGTAAGTAATCTAGAGATGATTTAAAGTACACAGGAAGGGCCGGCCCGTGGCTCACTTGGGAGAGTGTGGTGCTGATAACACCAAGGCCCCGGGTTCGGATCCCATATAGGGATGGCCGGTCAGCTCACTGGAAAAGGCCAAACATTTGTTTTAACACCCCACAAACTGGCTCCACCTACATTAAGCCTGATTCACTTAATGCTCTCTGAAATAAATATTAGCACACCTATTTTATAAAAAGATGTAATAGGCTCAAAGATGTCATGTGACTTGTTAGAAGTCACTCAATATAAACTGAGATTCAAACACTAATTTTTTCCCACAGTTAACTGTTAAAGAGCCATTTCTGGGGTGGCCTCTTCCTCAAATCAGGATCTTAACTGAGCCCAAAAGAGGATCCTCAGATTGAAATGGTTAAACAAAGGGAGGGGGTAGTGGGGAGAACCCAAGTATGGGATTGTGGAAGGCAAGTTGTCAGTGACGTAAATGCCAGGGCAGGTGGGGATAAGGCTGGAAGGAGTCACCTTCACAGCCTGCAGTTCTTGCTTGCCTGGCCATGCTGGATCCCAACCTTGGCATCTCCCCCTACCCGGCCCCCCGCCACGACAACCATACTCAGTGGCATTCCCTCTGGTCAGCTAGGGCCCAACTCCTGCTCTGTTTGGGGCAAAGCGGAAGTTGCCAATCTTGCCCAGGTCTACTCCATTCAGACCTCTTCTCGGGGCTCCCTGGGCAGACTAGTGCAGAGGGCCCCCAGAAAAGGCTTGGTTTTTTGATCGGGAGCGCACTGCTCTGACTGCCTGCAGAGAGCGTGCTCTTAGTACAGAAGTTCACGCTAAGATGCACGGAATGGAAGGTGCTCAAAGATGCTTGGGAAGGAAGATCGAGTAGAGGTTATTTTCGAAGGTTGTTGGGATGGATGATGCCCAGCAAGGGAACCGGAATGGAGAATACTTAGGAAGTGGGCTGGAGTGCAAGTAGAGCGGCAAGACAGCTGGAAGTGGAGGTTACCGGTGTGGAGGCTGAGCCAGGAAGTGGCGGGGGTGGTGAGGGGTATGCACGCTAGGGGAGCGCAGCAGGGCGCCCGCCTCCCGAGCGAGCAGCAGCAGCGCTGCGCAGAGTGGTCCCCGCGCCAGGGCTCTGCTCAGGCAGGGCTGCGCGGCTCCGTGCGCAGGCTCCTCCGAAGCCAGGTCACGGTGCCAAGCACTCGTGGGGAGGAGCGGTGCGAGCCGGCGGGGTCCGAGCGAGGCTGAGCAGCAGCAGCGCTGCGCAGAGTGGTCCCCGCTCCAGGGCTATGCTCAGGCAGGGCTGCGTGGCTCCGTGCGCAGGCTCCTCCGAAGCCAGGTCACGGTGCCAAGCACTCGTGGGGAGGAGCGGTGCGAGCCGGCGGGGTAAGGAGGAGCCCCCCCCATGGGGCTCCCTCTCTCCCAAACTGGAGATCGCTCTTCTTCACATCCCTGTCTTCCTCGCCCCTCGGTGGCTCCGCTGCTCTCTCTCGAGGGCCCACTCCGCGCAGCCTGCCTCCCAGGAAAGCCCGGGCTCCTCGGCTTTCCTCTTCCCAGCTGCGTGCTCAGGGCCCTTGGCTCCTACTGACAGAGGTGACCCCAAGGCTTGGGGTTGAGAGTGAACATGCCATTTCACACTGGAGCATTAGGGACACAGTACCCACTTCCCGCTTGACCCGAAATTTTCCGTCATCTGTGGTCCAGGTGGGGCGCATTTGGGGGCCCAGCTGACACTCACTTATTGACAGCAGACACACCAGATAATCAGGGCACAATGTATCTGTCTGGATGCTGGGGCTTTTCCGCCAGCCAATCTGGGCAGGCACTTGTTGTGCCTTTTTCCTTTCTTGGAAAAATGGAATGGGGAGCAGCCAGGAGACCTAGGTTAGAATTCCTGCTCCTGCCACTTCCTGAGTGAGCCTGGACAAGTCAGTTTTCGGCTCCTTAGCAAGCAGGGCCATTCTGAGGCGCCTCGTATCCAGAAAGCGCACGAGAAATGTTTCCCTTCTCTGACTTCATAGAGAAGAGTGTGTCACTAAGGAGACCAGCTCCCGGAGGTGGGGGAGGGGTGCAGCTCTTCGTTCCGGTTCTAGACTGACCTTAGAGGACTCAGGAAGGGAGTGGGGGACCTGATGTGGTGACACACTCTCCCTCTCCACCTTTGCCGAGGGCCTCTTTCCTCCATCCTTCCCAGCCCCAGACAAATAGGCAGAGCCAACAGCAGTTTTCTGCAGTGCCATATGGGAGTTTTTATTTGTAGACTCCAGGATTTCCCTGCCCATCCCTCGGGTTCAGCTAATTGCGTGATCTCAAGCGCTCCTCACACCACCTGTGACAATAGAGACCTCAGTGTTAAGCGCAAAGACAGTCCCCAGGAGGCGCTGTCGTTTGGAGAGAGGGCTCAGGGACAAGGGTGCGGTGCTCCTCACACCACCTGTGACAATAGAGACCTCAGTGTTAAGTGCAAAGACAGTCCCCAGGAGGCGCTGTCGTTTGGAGAGAGGGCTCAGGGACAAGGGTGCGGTGGTGTGTCTGTGGCAGGTTGGACATGGTGGTTTTGCTGTAGGGAAAGCCTCCCTTTAAGCTGGACCTCTGGGGCCAATCACCTTCCTTTCATGGGACTTCACATCTCCCATGGAGGGGCTGGAGTATTTTCTTCTTCTTTTGCTAAGGAAATTTTTGTTCAGAGTAAATCTTATCTGAAGCCATGAATAAATCAAAACTAAATGGAGAATTGGTTTCGTTTAAGAGGGAATGGGATGCAGCAAAGCCCTTCTTGATTACTTCCCTCCTCCCATATTGGGTAAACCCACTGACTTAGACCTCTGGCTGTGAGATTCAGAGCCATAGCAGTTGCCACCCCTTCTGAGGTTCCCAGGTAGTGAGATGACCCACCTCAGAACTGACACTTCCAGTTCCCCTTCTTCCCCAGAGTCCCTAGTTGCATCCTCAAAGGCCTCAGCCTAGCCACTACCCTGTTCTGTGGCCTTGGTCGATGGCTTCCCTCTTTTGGGCATGAAGATGGAGTCTCCCAGCACTGCCAGCTACAGCCCTCAAGACTCTGGACCCTGAGCCCTCTTGCTCCAGGCCTGCATCTCATGCTGGCTGGGCAGAGACATTGTCCACCCACCTCCTATGGATGGTACTTAGGCATCTTGTAAGGACGCAGAGCAGAAGCGGGTGCAGCGACGCTTGACCCAGCGCAGGGCAGAGGTTCTGCACATCACCCGGGGTGCAGGGAGGTGGATTCGTGTTGGCAGCCCCTCAAACCACATACACTGGGCACCTACATCCAGCTGCTTTATGTTCCCCTTGGAAATTCTGTGCTGATGGTTCTTCAGGAAGATGACTTGGGGGTCCCCAGAGGATGGTTCCCTCCTCTGGGCTCCATTGTTCAGGCCATGACCCCTTGATGTCGTTGGAACCTCAGGCTCTGCCTCCTCTTCTTTCCATGGCACTGCTGCAGGTGACCCCTTTGCCTTGTAATGCATCCCTGACTCCACCTTGGGCTTCCATTCACTGGGCTCTGTCTCCCTGTATTTCCCTATGTACTCTAATTTCTTGGATTCCAGTTTCTTCTTGGGGTACCTAGCCTCCTGGAATTCTTCATTATATTGTTTCACTTTATTGCATACATTGCTGTCCCTGGCAGGGAGAGGAAAGGCAATTAGCAGAGCAGGACTAAAGCCCTGGTCCTCTAGCCTAGCCCTGAGACAGTTGCTATATAGCCAGCCCAGGAGAGCCTGTTAAGAAAGGTAGAGAGGACCTGAAAACAAACTTCTCTACTACCCAGAGGCCTTGTGCCTCATGGCAGGGGATGTGATAAGTATTGGCAGAGGGATGTGAGAGGTTGGGAAGGTGAAATGTATGGCTAGTGGTTAGGACACCTAGGATGTATATTGTCTGCATCTGCCACTAGGTTAGGGTTCTGTCTCTCTGGACTTCAGTTGAGAGGTTGAACAGTCCAGTGTTTTTTTCCAATGGTGTTCCAAGAAACCTAGGGCTCTGAGGAGATGTCTCAAATGCCTCCCACCTTCCCCCCAACACAATTAGGCTTGGGGACAGATATTTGAAGAGAGGTTCCACTGCTTTAAAAAAGTTGGAAAACTGTGGGACTAGATGATCCTTATCCTTCTGGCTCTGTATTTCCTGATTGCCTGCATCTAGAAGGCCAAATCAGAAAGAAGAGCCCAGAGAGGTGGAGTTAATAAAGGTATTACATGTTGGAAGGAGACTTTCCCAAAGGGTGTCTGAAATAGATTGAGCCACCTGCAAAGCCCCCAGTGGCAGCACCATCCTAGCTGAGTGTGTGTGGAAAGAGATGAGCCCTCGGGTTCAAAATCATGGCAATACTGATGATGGTAATGGCCACCTCTGATTGAGTGGCCACTCTATGTCAGGCCCAGCATCCTCACAAGAGTTCTGCAAAGGAGGAGGCAGTGAAGCAGCAGAGTGGCTTGTAGAGCACAGGCTTTGGAGTCAGACAAATGGGGGCTCAGATTTTGCTTCTGCCTCTTACTATCTACGTCATTTGGCCAAGAAATTTAACCTCTCAGGTAAGTTTCCTTACCTGTAAAACTGGGATAATTCTACCTACCTTATAGGATTGTTGTGAAGAATAAACTAAATGGGAAAGTACTCGTAAAGTGCTTAGCACAGTAGCCAACATTTAGCAGGCATCTTATCAGTGTTAGATTTCTTAATATTCAGATGTGACTTACGAACCTCAGCAAGCTTAACTAATCCTTAGACTTCAGAGACCAGTCTGCAGGTGAATCTCTGGGCTGTGTTGACTTGAGAGGGGGAGAAGGAGGAGTGACCTGTCTCACTCAGTGCCTCAGGTTGTGATTAGGCCCATAATTGTATGATTATGACCATTGTTTTGACCACAGCTCTGATATCAGATAGGAATGGCTTCAAATCCTAGCTCTGCCACTTACCAGTCCAGTTAACTGAGACAATTTTCCTCACCTCTTGAGCCTCAGCCCCCCATCAGTAAAATAGGGATAACTAATACCTTTCTCACAGAGCCTTTGTGAAAATTAGACCTGTTCTCTAAATTCCTGAGCACAATCCCTGTTCCCAGTAAAGACAGCTGTTGGGTCCATTGTGAGGGCCACGGGCAGGCCGAGCTCACCCAGAGGAGATGCAGAAGATATTTGGAACACTGAGCAATGAATTCCGATATCTTTTGGCCAGGTAGTACAGTTTTTGGATCCGGCGGTTTGAGCTCTTGAGTAGCTTCAAGAGCGACAAGTTTTTTAACACCTGTCAAGGAGAAGAAACCAGAAAAATAGAAACTTCAGCCTTCCTGAGATAGCCTCCTACTCCCCTGGCTGCCTCTGGTTCAGCTCAGCTCAGGGCTGGGCTGCTGCCTCCTTCTGGGTCAGTCAGCCTGGCAATTAGCAGAAGCACAGCCTGGGTACTCAGGTTCCTGGGCCAAAATGGGCCATCTCACCATTCTAAGTCGGTTCCACTCAATTACTTTTCTGACAGGCTGCTTTATGTTGTCCTGCAGTTCCTCATCTTGCATCTGAGGGACAGAGAGAGAGAGAGCTAACAGGAGGAATCCCCCTGAATGCCTTCCATCTTGCCCCTCCGTTTAGCTGAGCATGGTTTCACCAAACCTAAACTGGGAGTTTTGTTGCCTTAGTTTGGGGAGATTACTCTCCTGGCCTCCCTTCACTCCTCACCTTCCTCCCCCCTCTCCCCACCTCCGGCTGGAAGGCCCCTGTCCTTGGTGTGGCTGGACTCTTTGTAAGGCCCATTCTAGGGGCTTATCCCCAGGGTCCAGTTCAAAGTCTGACCTTGGAAACTGCACTATTCTTGGGCCTCTTCTTTGCTGATGGACTCATGCTGGGCTGTGAGGGCTCAAAGACAGCGGGAGCAAAACTGGTACCAAGTACCACCTGCGCCCTGCCCCTCTCAGTTCAGCCAGCAATCAGGCTTGGGATCAGATGGTACTGCTGGAGCTCTCAGGGAGGGTAGCTGTGACATCATTGAAATGTGTCACAGCAGCAGGGCTGGGTTTCCAAGGAGTATGTGTGTGGCAGGGGTGGAGGGTGAGAAGGAAACTCCTATTTGTGGAGAAACAGACAGTAGGTGACAGGCAGCAGTGTATATTGTCACAACCTCCCTGTGAGGTAAGACGATTATCCTCTCTTTTTTAATGATGAAGCCAAGGTTAAAAGAGATTAAGTAATTTACTCAAGGCCTCACAGCTGGATATGGTAGAGCTGGAAACCTAAGGTGTGATGGTCAACCCATGAAACCAGGGGTTCCCAAACAGTGCTCATCTATCCACTCATGCCTCATGTATTGACTGGGCACCTGCTACATGCCAAGTGCTTTTTCTAAGCACTGGAATAAAAGAAAACTCTTACTCTCAAGGAGATTACTTTCTAGTGGAGGGGAAACAAAACATTGTGTACTTGTGAATGTTTAATAATTGGCTGTCTGAAAAAAAGTGTATATGTGTTTATTTTAATTTTACTTATAGAAATCTACAAATAATAATAAAATTTTACAATATTCTTTATTTTAAATTTCATTAGCCATTTGCTTCTTAGAGTGTTCTGCTTTTCTTGAATTTTGCCTAACTCTTCTATCCATAACCAACCTATGGAACCATAATGGATAAACAAGTGTGGTATTTCCATTTATGCTAAAGAGTAAGAAAAAGTGAAACAACAAAGATGTTGGAATTTCACTCATTCATCAATCACCTGATTGACTTATTTGAACTGGATCATAATTTTTGAACACTGGAAGTATACTTTCTCCTTTTTTTTTTTTTTTTTTTTTTTTTTATTTACAATGTAACAGCTATAGACATGACACCTGTTTACATTTAATCTGCATTATTAACATTTTCTCTACTGCTTTCTTAAAGCTAGTCCAGGGGTCAGCAAATTTCTTCTGTAAAGGGCCAGATAGTAAATATGTTAGGCTTTCCAGGCCATATAGTTGTAACTACTGAACTCTCCTGGCATAGAGTGAAAGCAACCAGAGATCAGATGTAAATGAATTAATTTTTAAAATTGAAATAAATAGCATAATCTATGATAAGGGTAATCCCAAGGGCTGTGGGAGCACAGAGGAGGAGCCTCCATCTGAGCTTGAGGAGGTCTGGGAATCTTCCTAGAAATGATAAGGAATGAAAGATAAGTAGAAGTTGGCCAGGCAAAGGGGTGTGAGGTAAGCAGAGCATTCTCAAAAGATAGAATTTAAAGAATACAGGCATGGAATGAAATTATGAACAATTTTATGTTGTTAGAGTAGAAAGTAGGGGCCAAGAGTGGCAGGGGTTGAAACTAGAGAAGTGAGAAAGAGTTAGATTGCTAAGCACTTGGAAACCAGGCTGAGGAGCTTAGAGTTTGTCCTGAGGATCCAAAAATCTCTGGAAGGGTTCAGTCAACTGAGGCAAGATGATTAGATTCTACTATGAGAGCCTGGCCTGTCTGCCTCTGCCATTCTGTTCTAGTCCATACTTTTTAAAAAGTTTTTAATGCTTATATTATTATTTTTTATTATACTTTATTTTTTATTGGAGCAGTTTGTTAGATTCTACTATGAGAGCCTGGCCTGTCTGCCTCTGCCATTCTGTTCTAGTCCATACTTTTTTAAAAGTTTTTAATGCTTATATTATTATTTTTTATTATACTTTATTTTTTATTGGAGCAGTTTTAGTTAGGTTCACAGCAAAATTGAGCAGAAGGTACAGAGATTTCACGGATACACACTGCCCCCTGCACATGCATACCCTCTCCTATATTAGCATCTGGCAGCGAGGTGGTACATTTGTTACAGTCGATGAATCTACATTGACACATCGTTATTACCCAGAGTCCATAGTTTACTTTAGGGTTCACTTGGTGTTGTACATTCTATGGGTTTGAACAAATGTGCAATGACATGTATCCACCATTGTAGTATCATACAGAGTACTTCTATGTCCTAAAAATCCTCTGTGCTCTTCCTGTTAATTTCTTTCTCTTCCCTAACCCCTGGTAATCACAGATCTTTCTACTGTCTCCACAGTTTTTTGCCTTTTCCAGAATGTCATATACAGATGGTCCTCAACTTACAAACCCATCGTAAGTTGAAAATATTATAAGTCAAAAGTGCATTTAATACACCTAACCTACCAAACATCATAGCTTAACCTAGCTTACCTTAAACATGCCCAGACAGTTACATTAACGTACAGTTGGGCAAAATCATCTAACAAAAAGCCTGTTTTATAATAAAATGTTGAATATCTCATGTAACTTATTGAATACTTCACTGAGAGTGAAAAACAGAATGGTTGCATAGGTACTCAGAGTGCAGTTTCTACTGAATGCGTACCACTTTTGCACCATCATTAAGTCGAAAAATCCTATGATGAATAACTGTAAACTGGGGACCATCTGTAGTTGGAATCACGCAGTATGTAGTCTTTTCAGATTGGCTTCTTTCTCTTAGTAATATGCATTTAGGTTTCTTTATATTTTATCATGGCTTGATGCTTATTTTTTTAAATGAGCTAAAGCACGATAACATTTCACTGTCTGGATCACTACAGTTTATTTATCCCATTCATCTATTGAAGGACATCTCGACTGCTTCTAAGTCTTAGCAATTATAAATAAAGCTGCTCTAAATATCTGTGTGAAAGTGTTTGTGTGGACATAAGTTTTAAACTCCTCTGGGTTAATACCAAGGAGTATGAGTGCCAGGTCATACGTTAGTTTTGTAAAACTACCAAACTGTCTGCCAAAGTGGCTGTACGAGGCCCATGCTTTTTACCCCTCACTTGCTTCCTTCCCTTCTGAAGCTGCATCCACCTCAGCAATCCATCCCCAAGGGGGTGGGGAGTGACCAGACTTCATACATCAGCAATGGCTCACAAAGCAATTTTCCATATTCCATCTTGTTTGATCTTCCCATTTATGCAGGAAAAACCATTCATGGGGAGAGAGACTCACCCGATGACACAAGCTGGTGAAACCTTGTGAACTAAATGCTCAGCTCTTGAGTGAGAAACCTCCACTCTCTCTTTTTTTTTTTAATTGTGATAAAATACACATTATGTAATACTTACCATTTGAACAATTTTCCCCCAAATGGCTCTTCAGCCAACCATCTTAACCATTTTAAAGTGTACAGTTCAGTAGCATTAAGCACATTCTCACTGTTGTGCAACCATCACCACCATCCATCTCTAGAACTTTTCTCATCTTATAAAACTGGAATTCTGTACCCACTAAATAATAACTACTCATTCACCCCCTCCACCCAGCCCCTGGCAACCACCTTCTACTTTCTAATTTCTATGAATTTGACTACTCTACGGACCCATATAGGTGGAATCATATGGTATTTGTTTTTTTGTGAATGGCTTATTTCACTTGGCATAATGTCTTCAAGGTTCATTCATGCTGTAGCATGTGTTAGAATTTCCTTCTTTTTCAAGGCTGAATAATATTCCATTGTGTGTATATATTACATTTTGTTTATCCATTCATTCATCAGTGGACACTTGGGTTGCTTCTACCTTTTTTTTTTTTTAAAGATGACCGGTAAGGGGATCTCAACCCTAGGCTTGGTGTTGTCAGCACCACGCTCAGCCAGTGAGCAAACCGGCCATCCCTATATGGGATCCGAACCCGTGGCCTTGGTGTTATCAACACCGCACTCTACCGAGTGAGCCACAGGCCGGCCCGAGCTTCTACCTTTTGACTACTGTGAATAATGCTGCTATGAACATGGGTGTACAAATATTTCTTCAAGAATCTGCTTTCAATTATTTTGGGTATATACCTAGAGGTGAAATTGCTGCATCATGTGGTAATTCTACTTTTAATTTTTTGAGGAACTGCTATATTGGTTTCTGAAGCAGCCGTACCATTTTACATTCCCTTCAACAGTGTGCAGGGGTTCCAATTTCTCCACATCCTTGCCAACACTTGTTATTTTCTGGGTTTTGATAGTAGCTGTTCCAGTTAGTGGAAGGTTCCACTCTTTTGTTTTGTTTTGTTTCCTCATAGTTTGTACTTTAGTTTCTGTAGTCAGGCTTATTGGGGAATATTTTACATACAGTGAAACTTACCCTGTTTAGTGTACAGTTCTATAAGTTTTGATAAATGCATACTCTTGTATAACCACCACAGTCAATATATAGGACAGTTTCATAACACTAAGTCCCCTCATGCCACCTCTTTGTAGTTAACCCCTCCTCTCACTCCCAGCCCTGCAACAGCTGATGTTTTTTCAGTCCCTATAGCTTTGCCTTTTCCAGAACATCATATAAATGGAATCATACAGTATGTAGCCTTTCAAATCTGTATTTCTTTCAGTTGAGATTTACACATACCTAGTGTGTCAATAGTTTGTTTCTTTTCATTGTTGAGTAGTAGTTTATTCTATAAATATGCCACTGTTTTATGTAGTCATTGGTAAAATGACATCACGGCTAGTTTCTGGTTTTCAGTGATTATGATAAGGTTACTAAACATATTTGTGTACAGGTTTTTGTGGAATACAGGTTTTTACTTCACTTGGATACAAACCTAGGAGTAGGATTACAGATCATATGGTAATTATATGTTTAACATTATAAAAAACTACCAAACAGTTTTCCAAAGTGGCTGTATCATTTTATATTCCCACCAGCAATGTATGGGAGGTTACTGTGGGTTGAACATGTTGCCCAAAAGTTTGTGTGTTAGAAACTTGATCCCTACTGTAACAGTGTTGAGAGTAGGAAATCTGATTATGGTATTTAAAAGGTGGGGCCTTTAAAAGGTGATTGGATCATGAGGACTGTGCCCTTGTGAATGGATTAATTCATTCACGGAGTAGTGGGTTAATAGTTTAATGGGTTATCAGGGAAGTTTTGACAGCTTTATAAAGAGAGCAAGTGAGTTGTTAACTCTCTCGCTCATGCCATGTTCACCATTTAATACTCTGGTCACCGAGGCACTCTATAGAGACTCCCCATCAAGAAGAAGACCAGATGTGTCCCCTAGACCTCAGGCTTCCAGCTTCCAAAACTGTAAGAAATAAATTTCATTTCTTTATAAATTACCCAGTTTCAGGTATTTTGTTATAAGCGACAGAAAACAGACTAATACAGAGGTCTCGTTGCTTGTCATCCTCGGCAGCATTTGTTTTTGTTTTTAGCTGTTCTAGTACATACTTAGTATATAGCTAGTGTATAGCTGTATCTTATAATAGTGTAAATAATTTGCATTTCCCTAATGACTAATAGTGTTGAGCATATTTTCGTGTGCTTATTTGCCATCTCTCTTTCTCTCTCTATATATATGTATTTTGGCAGCTGACCAGTATGGAGATCTGAACCCTTGACCTTGGTGTTACAAGGCTGAGCTCTAACCAACTGAGCTAATTGGACAGCCCCTGTCTATCTTTTTTGATGAAGTTTCTGTTCAAGTCCTTTGGACGTTTTTAAATTGGGTTATTTTTTATATTATTATTATTTTTTTTTTTTAAAGATGACCGGTAAGGGGATCTTAACCCTTGACTTGGTGTTGTCAGCACCACGCTCACCCAGTGAGCAAACCAGCCATCCCTATATAGGGATCCAAACCCGTGGCCTTGGTGTTATCAGCACCACACTCTCCCGAGTGAGCCACAGGCCGGTTCTATTTTTTTATCTTATTAAGTGTTCAGAGTTCCTTATAAATTTTGGATTTTTTTTTTTTTTAAATGATGACTGGTGAGGGTATCTTAACCCTTGACTTGGTGTTGTCAGCACCACGCTCAGCCAGTGAGCAAACCGGCCATCCCTATATAGGATCCAAACCCGTGGCCTTGGTGTTATCAGCACCGCAGTCTACTGAGTGAGCCACGGGCCGGCCTCAAAGTCTTAATTTTGATGAAGTAATTTATCACTTTTTTAAATGGACTATGCTTTTAGTGTCATATCTAAGAAATATCTGCCTAGCCCCAAGTCATGGAGACTTACTCCTGTGTTTTCTTCTATACATTTTATAGTTTTAGGGTTTTTTTTGTTTGTTTGTTTTTTTCTTTTTTTTTGTCTTTTTTACTGACCGGTACGGGATCGCAACCCTCGGTGTCGCGCCCACACCGGGGACCGGCAACGGGATCGCAACCCTCGGTGTTGCGCCCGCGCTGCACTCAGCCAGTGAGCGGGAACCGGTCACCACATGGGATCCGAACCCTCGGCGGGAGCGCCGCCGCACTCCCAAGAGGCGCACTCTCCAGTGTGCCACCGGGCCGGCCCTATAGTTTTAGGTTTTTAAACTTAGGTATATGACTCATTCTGAGTTAATTTTTATTTATAGTGTAAGGTATGGATTAAAATTCTAATTTTGGGGCTGGCCCGTGGCTCACTTGGGAGAGTGCGGTGCTGCCTGATAACACCAAGGCCGTGGGTTCGGATCCCATATAGGGATGACCAGTTAGCTCACTGGGTGAGTGTGGTGCTGACAACACCAAGTCAAAGGTTAAGATCCCCTTACCGGTCATCTTTAAAAAAAACAAAAAAGATTCTTCTTTTGCATATGGATACCCAGTTATTTGAACACTGTTGAAAAAACTATCTTCTCTTCATTGAATGCTTTTGTACTTTTCTCAAAAGCCAATTGACCATATATGTGTGGATCTAGTTGTAGATTCTCTGTTCTATTCTATTGTTATATAAGTCTATCCTTTTGCCAATACCATACTCTCTTGATGTTTGTATAGTAAGTCTTATAATCTGTCTTGATTACTGTAGCTTTATAGTAACACTTGACATCAGGTAGTGAGTTCTCCAGATTTTCTGTTCTTTTTCAAAATTGTTTCGGCTGTAGTACTTCATTTACCTTTTCTTGTAAATTTATTCATTTTTCAATGGCTGGCCAGTACACTGAATTGGGGAACCGAACCATTGACCCTGGTGTTACAAGGCCACACTCTAACCAAATGAGCTAACCAGCCAGCCCCCACTCATAAATATTAAAATCAAGTTGCTGATTTTTACAAAAAAATCCTACTAGGATTTTGAATCTGCCTCTTCGACTCATTGTTCTTAGTCTGAGTCATCCCTTCTTTTTTGTATGCATTTGCAGTTGAGTGGCTTTTTCAACCTGCTTCCTGTGTCCCCCCCACCGAGTTTCTTCCTATGGTGACACCTTACAAAGCCAATACAATATCAAAACCAGGAAACTGACATTAATACAATACACACACTTTATTCAGATCTTACCAGTTTTACATGCACCCATTTGTATGTGTGTTCCAAAAGATCTCCCTTGTGCTGTGCATGCCCCCTGCCCCCATCCCATCTCTAATCCCTGGAAACCAATAATTTGTTCTTCATCTCAATAATTTTGTCATTTCGAAACTGTTATTTGAATGGAATCATACAGCACATGACCTTTTGAGGTTGGCTTTTTTCAGCCTAATGCTCTTGAGATCTAGACTGTTGCATGTATAAATAGTTTATTCCCTTTTATAAACTAAAAAATCTTATAGATTCACAGAAATTTTCAAAGAAATATACATAGAAATTCTGTGTACTCTTCACTCATTTTCCCACAGTGATAACATCTTGCATAATTCCAATTCAGTATTGAAACTGTGTAAGGGCTGGCCCGTGGCTCACTCATGAGAGTGTGGTGCTGATAACACCAAGTCAAGGGTTAAGATCCCCTCACCATTCATCTTTTTTAAAAAAAAAAAAAAGGAAACTATGTGTAGATTCATGTAACCTCCATCACAATCAAGATACAGAATTGTCCCATCATCCCAAGGCTCCCCCCTCCTATTTATAGCCACACCCACCCCTCCTTCCTCTTACCCTTAACCCCTGGCAACCTCACTCCATCTCTATAATTTTGTCATTTCAAGAATGTTGTGTAAGTGGAATCATACAGTATGTAAACTTCTAAGATTGGCTTTTTAAAATCAGAATAATGCCCTTTATGTCCATCCAAGTTGCTGTAGGTATCAATAATTTGTTCCCTTTTTGCAGAGTAGTATTCCATGGTATGGATGTGCCCATTTTTATTTATTTTTACTTTTTTTTTAAATCAAAACATATCGATTATGCATATTTTTGGGGTACAGAGTTATATTTCAATACGTGTACACAATGTGTGATGATCAAGTCAGGGTAATTACCATATTTATCATTACAAAACACAATCGTTTCTTTGTGATGAGGACATTCTATCTTCTGTCTTCTAGCCATTTGATATCATTGTGGGTTTTTTAAAAATATTTTTATTTTATGGTGGCTGGCAGGTACAGGGTCACCCTTGACCTTGGTGTTATTACACCATGCTCTAACCAGCAAGCCCATAAATTATTGTTACTTATAGATGCCACAGTCTACTGTACACCAATAGAACTTATTTTTTCTATCTAGCTGTTTTTTGTCTAACCAACCTTTCACTATCCCCCCAACTTCCTCCCCTTTCCTGCTCTAGTAACCACAGGTCTGCTCTCTTCTTCTGAAAGTTCAACTTATTATTATTATTATTGGTTATTATTTATTTATTTATTTAAGCTCCCACTTGTGAGTGAGAACATGCAGTATTTCTCTTTCTATGCCTGGCTTATTTCACTTAACATAATTTTCTCCAAACTCATGGATATGCCCATTTTTTTTTTTTTCCTTTTTGTCTTTTTTCATGACCAGTAACGGGATCGCAACCCTCGGTGTCACGCCCATACCGCGACCGGCAACAGGATCGCAACCTTTGGTGTCGTGCCCGCACCGTGCTCAACCAGTGAGCGGACCGGTCTCTATATGGGATCCGAACCCTCGGCAGGAGCGCCGCACTCTACTGAGTGCGCCACCGGGCCGGCCCGATATGCCCATTTTTAAATTGGGTTGTTTCTCATATTATTAAGTGTTGAGAGTTCTTTATAAACAGCTGGTGACAGAGGCTGGAAGAAGAAATGACCAGGCTGTTCATGGGGCTGAGCAGGCACTACTGGGCCCAGCTGGATCCTGATTACCTGATCTGGGGGCCCAAACTTCCCCCCGCCCCTTGATGAGTGGTGGCTGCTAGAAACCCACAGCAGGGGGCCCAAGGCCTGCCCCTTGCAGGACAAATGGTGGGTGACTTAGGATGCAGAGCTCCCCCTGGGCCAGCCAGGGCTGGCCTTCACCTGAGACCACACCCCTGCCTCAAGGCCAGGCCATTCACCCACTGAGGGACATTTATATTGTTTCCAATTTAGGGCTACTACAAATAAACTGCTATGAACATTCATGTACAGGTTTTGTCCACACACACAGTCTTCATTTTTCTGGAATAAATGCCAAGGAGTGTGATTGCTGGATCATATGGTAAGTGTATGTTTTGTTTTCTAAGAAACTACCAAAACTATTTTCTAGAGAGACCATATCATTTTACATTCCCACCAGCAATGTATGAATAATACAGTTTCTCAGCATCCTGACCTGCTTTTGGTATGGTTACTATTTATTATTTTAGCTGTTCTAAAGGTGTGTAGGATGTAATAATATTTCATCATGTTTTTAATTTGCTATTAATGGCTATTGATGTTGAGCATATTTTGTGTTTATTTGCCATCTCTTTATCCTCTTTGTTCATACATTTTGCCCATATCTGTTCATACCTTTTGCCCACTTTATTTATTTATTTATTTATTTATTTTTTAAAAGATGACCGGTAAGGGGATTCCAAACCTTGACTTGGTGTTATCAGCACCACGCTCACCCAGTGAGCCAACTGGCCATCCCCATATGACATCCAAACCCGTGGCCTTGGTGCTATCAGCACCGCAGTCTCCCGAGTGAGCCACGGGCCAGCCCCTTTTTGCCCACTTTCTAATTGGACAGTTTCTTGTTTTTTACTACAGAGTTTTGAGTTCTTTATATATTCTAGATATGAGTCCTTTGTAAGATATGTGATTTGCAAATATTTTTTCCCAAATATGTATACCTTTTATTTCCTTTTCTTGCCTTATTGTACTGGCTAGGACTTCCAGTACTATGTTAAATAAAAGTGGTGGGGGCCGGCCCGTGGCTCACTCGGTAGAGTGCGGTGCTGATAACACCAAGGCCGCGGGTTCGGATCCTATATAGGGAAGGCCGGTTTGCTCACTGGCTGAGCGTGGTGCTGACAACACCAAGCCAAGGGTTGAGATCCCCTTACCGGTCATCTTTTAAAAAAAAATAAAATAAATAAATAAATAAATAAATAAATAAAAATAAAAGTGGTGGGAGCAGAAACCCTTACCTTGTTCTTGATCTTAAGGGGAAAGCACCCAATATTTACCATTAAATATGATCATAGCCATAGGTTTTTTGTGATTGTCTTTTCAAGTTCAAAGTTATCTTCTATTCCTAGTTTGTTGAGAGTTTTTGTCATAAATGAGTACTAAATTTTGTCTAATGATTTTTCTGTATTAATTGATATGATCATGTGATTTTTGTTTCTTGGTTCATTACTATGGTAGATTACATTAATTGACTTTTTAATATTGAACCAGGTTTGCATCCCTAAATAACCCACTTCATTTTGGTGTATAATTTGCTTTATATGTTGCTGGATTCAATTTGCTAATATTTTGTCAAAGATTTTTGTGTCTGTTTTTTAAGGGGTATGTGTCCCTGTTTTATAGTACCTGCACTATTTTTCAAGTCGTATGGTGTTATTTGAGAGTGAACTTGAATTAGTCATAAGTATATATGGGAGATTCTGGGGCAACCATTTAAAAATTTTAGAAAAGTATATAATTACAGGCTAAGAGAGAAGAAAAAAGTAGAATCATATAAATGCTCAGCTGAAACCAGATAAGGCAGAAAAAGATGGAGAAAAAGAAAAAAGAAACAAAGAACAAGTGTAACAAATAAAAAAATTATAAACATGGTAAATATTTAAAGTGATTATATTAATAATCACTTTAAATGCGAATTGCCTAGATATACCAATTCAAAGACTCAGAGTATATTAAAAAAGACCCAACTATATGTTGCCTAAAAAGCCCTACTTTAAATATAAAGACAGATAACTTAAAAGCAAAAGGATGGATTCAGTGATGCTTCTTGTGGTTAAAAAAAAAGTAAACGATAGGGAAAGATATATTATGTTAACACTTAGAAGAAAGCTGGAGTAGTCTGGACAGTTAGCTCAGTTAGAGCACAGTATTATAACACCAAGGTCAAGGGTTCCGACCCCTGAACCCACCAGCTGCCAAAAAAAACAAAAAATAAAAGCAAAAGCAAGGTGGGAGTAGCTACATTAATGTCAGACAAAGCAAACTTCAGAACAAAGAACATCATCAGGGACAAAGAAAGGCATTATATAACAATAATGGGGTCCATTCTCCAAGAAGATGCAACAATCTT
>NW_007729860.1:116322-117532 GCF_000696425.1 Galeopterus variegatus
GCCTTGGTGTTATCAGCACCACACTCTCCTGAGTGAGCCACGGGCTGGCCCTGGTAGAGATTTTTTTAAAGAAATTTTTGTTTTTAACCACAAATTCCATTTCTTTAATAGGTAAGGGCTTTTAAAGTCATCTATTTCATATTGGGCGAGTTTTGGCAGTTTGTGCTTTTCAAGGAATTGGTCCTTTTCATCACAGTTGTCAAGTTTATGTGTGTAAAACAGTTCCAAGTAGTTCCTTATTATCTTTTTAAAGTCTGTGGAGTCTGTAGGGATATACCGTGTTGCATTCCTGATATTGATAGTTTAGGTCTCTCTTTTTTGTCAATATTTTTTAGCAATAAATTTTATTGTTTACAACATGTTTTATGGGATACATGTAGATAGTAAAATGGTTACTATAGTGAAACAAGTTAACATTCATTTTCTCATATACTTACTTTTTGTGTGTATGACTACAGCAGCTAAAATCTACTTTTTTTTCTTTATTTTTTTCTTTTTAAAACCCAGTGAGCTAACCGGCCATCCCTATATGGGATCCAAACCCATGGCCTTGGTGTTACCAGCACCGCACTCTCCCGAGTGAGCCACAGGCCAGCCCAAAATCTACTTTTTTTAAACAAAAACCCCTAATACAATTTATTAACCATAGCACTCGTGTTGTATATTAGACCTCTAGACTTGTTCATCCTACATGTCTACTACTTTGTATCTTTTGAACATCTCGCTATTTCTTCCCCACCTTCCTTCCCACTCCTGGTAGCCACTGTTTTATTCTCTATCTCCATATATTTTACTTTTTTTTTTTTTTTTTTAGATTCCACATATAAGTGAGATTATGCAATAGTTCTCTTTGTGTCTTGTTTATGTTAATCTTGTCAGAGGTTTATAAATGTTATTGATCTTTTCAGAGAAACAGCTTTTTGTTTCATTGATTTTTGTTTCATTGTTTTCATTTGCATTAATTTTTACTTTGGGGAGGATTATTTTGCTCTTTTGCTTCTAGTTTCTTTTTTTTTTTTTTCCTTTTTCCTTTTTGTCTTTTTTCGTATCCGGCAACGGATCGCAACCCTCAGTGTCGCGCCCGTACCAGACCGGACTGGCAACGGGATCGCAACCCTCGGTGCTGTGTCCGCACCACGCTCAGCCAGTGAGCGGGAACCGGTCTGTATGTGGGATCCGAACCCTCGGCGGGAGCGCCGCCACACTCCCA
>NW_007729860.1:117966-126763 GCF_000696425.1 Galeopterus variegatus
GATCCGAACCCGTGGCCTTGGTGTTATCAGCACCGCACTCTACCGAGTGAGCCATGGGCCGGCCTAGCTTCTAGTTTCTTAAGGTGGGATCTTAGAGTATTGATTGGAGGTCTTCTTTTTAATGTAAACATTTAGTGCTATAAATTTCCCTCTCAACCCGATTGTAGCTGTGTCCCATAAATTTTGATATATTTTTATTCAGTTAAATGTATTTTAAAAATTTTCCTTGATACTTCCACTTTGACTCATGTATTATTTAGAGGTGTTCTGTTTGATTTCCCATGTGTTTGGAGATTTTCCTGTTTTCTCTCTGTTACTGATTTCTAGTTTGATTTCATTATGGTCAGGGAACACATGCTGTATGATTTTAACTTTTTAAAATGTCTCAAGGTTTACTTTATGACTTAGGATATGGTCTACCTTGGTGAATGTTCCATAGGCATTTGAAAATAATGTGAATCTTGCTGTTGGGTTAAGTATTCTCTAAATGTCAACTAGATCCTTTTGATTGATGGTCTTTTAAAGTTCTTATATATCTTTGCTGCTTTTCTGTTTAGTATTTCTGTTAATTGTTGAGAGAGATGTGTTGAAGTTTCCAATTCTAATACTGTATTTTGAAGGTCTTAGTTTGGTTCATACACATTTATGATTGCTATTTCTTCTTTGTGTTTTAACCCTGTTGTCATTATGTAATGTCCCTTTTTCCCCTCTACGAACAAGAGGCCAGTAGCAATCTCCCCAGCTTTGACAATTAAAAATGTCTCCAGATATTGCCAAATGTCCACAAATGTCACTCAATCAAGAACTGCTGGTTTGATTTATCTCTCTCTTCCTGCATTTTACTATAAGCAGCAAGAAGAAACCGGGTGACACCTTCAACACTTTGCTTGGAAATATCCTTAGCAAGATGACCCATTTTATTAGGCACATTTTCTATTTTTCTGATTTACTGCAGGCAACAAAGTTGCTAAACTTTGTGCCACAACATAGTTTCCGATAGTATTTACCTCACTTTCCTGCTGCCTTTACTGCAGCCTTATCAAAGACCTAAGGCTTCCGTTCAGTGTCTTCAAGGCACTTTAGGTTTTCACTACACTCAAAGCCCACTGCTCAGTTCTAATGCCATGCTCATATTCTAAAGCGCTGCTGTACCCTAGTACAAAAATCTCTATATCTATTGCTGCATAACAAAATGTCCCAAAATTTAGCAGCTTAAAATAAGAAGTGTTTATTATTTCAAAGTGTTTATTATTTCAAAGTATTTGAGCATCAGGAATCTAGAAGTGATTTGACTGAGTGGTTCTGCCTTAGCATCTCTCACAAGGTTTTGGTCAAGCTGCTAGCCAGATCTATAATCATCTCAAGGTTCTACTAGGACTGGTCAGTGTTTACATACTCACTCATGTGATTGCTGATAGGCTTCAGTTGTTCACTGGCTGTTGGCTGGAATCGTCAGTTCCTTGCCACATGGTCCTCACTATTGGGCTGTTGACAATATGGCAGTGTGCTTCCCTAGAGTAAGTAATCCAAACAATAGAGTATGCAGCCAAGACAGAAGCTGCACTTTTTTTTTTTTTTAGTCTGTATATTGGAAAGCACACACCATCATTTCTGGCACAGCCTAATGGTCAGATACAGCAACCTTGACACAGTATAGGAGAGGACTGCACAGGGTTTGAATAATAGAAGGCAAGGAACATTTGGATCTGTTTTGGTGGCTGACTGCTACATTTCAATTTTATTCAATTCAAGACATTTTTCTAATTTTCTTTTGGACTTCCTCTTTAACTCATGTTCTATTTCCAAGTATTGGGGTTGTTTTCCAGATATCTTTCTGTTATTATTTCTATTTTAGTCATAAAACATTTTATATTATTTAAATTATCCTAAATTTGTTGAAGTTTGTTTTTATGGCCCAGAATACAGTATGTGTATCTTGCAAAATGTCGTATGTGCTGTGAAAAGAATGTTTATTCTGCTGTTGCTGGATAAAGTGTTATAAAAATGTCAATTAGGACAAGTTAATGATAGTGTTAAGATTTTCCATATCCTTACTTTTTTTTGTTTACTTGTTTTATTAATTACTGAGAGAGAAGTATTGAATTCCCTAAGCATAATATAGATTTTTCTGTTTCTGATTTCAGGTGTATTGATTTTGACTTTATGTATTTTTAAAGCTCCATTATTAGGTGTATTTACACTTATGATTGTTAAGTTTTCTTGGTGAATTGACTTTTTATCATTACGTAATGTCCCTCTTCATCCCTGGTAATAGTCCTTCTGAAGTCTACTTTGTCCAACATTAATATTGCTACTCTGACTTGCTTTGATTAGTGGTTATATGGTACATCTTATTCCATCCATTTACTTTTAACCCATAATTTCTTTATCTTTAAAATAGGTCTTGTAGGGCTGACCCCGTGGCTCACTGGGGTGAGTGCGGCGCTGGGAGCACAGCGGTGCTGGGAACGCCAAGGCCGCTGGTTCGGATCCTACATAGGGATGGCTGGTGTGCTCACTGGCTGGGCGCGGTGCGGGTGACACCACACCAAGGGTTACGATCCCCTTACTGGCTGACCCCGTGACTCACTGGGGTGAGTGCGGCGCTGGGAGCACAGCGGTGCTGGGAACGCCAAGGCCGCTGGTTCGGATCCTACATAGGGATGGCCGGTGTGCTCACTGGCTGGGCGCGGTGCGGGTGACACCACACCAAGGGTTACGATCCCCTTACAGGTCACAAAAAATAATAATAATAAAATAGGTCTTGTAGACAGCATATTATTGCCTCTTGCTTTCCCCCCAGTCTGCTAATTTGTTTTTTAATTGGCTGTCTTTTTATTGATACACTTGGATTGAAACCTTCCATCTTGCCATCTGTTTTCTATTTTTCCATCTGCACTTTTTCCCCTTCCTTTCTTTAGATTAATTGATTATGTTTTGTCAGGGAAAATTCTCAATCTTATGGGTGCTGAAAGTAGACAATGAGATTTATTGCATCAGATTGAGATAGTTTATTAGCGTATTAGTCTGTTTCTGTTGCTTATAACAAAATACCTGGAACTGGGTAATTTGAAAGAAAATGAAACTTATTGCTTACAGTTTCTAAGGCTGGGAAGTCCAAAGTCTAGGGAACACATCTGGTGAAGGTTTTCCTTGGTGGTAGCTTCAGCAACACATTGCCAGATGGTGGAAGCAGAGAGACGCTCTCACATGCTCTCTTTTTAAAGCCCTCAGAACCATGCCTGTGACCACTATCATTAATCCATTCATTAGGTCATGGTCCTGAGAATCTAATCATCTCTTCAAGGCCCCATCTTTCAATTGCCATAATAGGATTTCTACTCTCAACAGTTACAGTGGAGATTAAGCTTCAGTACATGGACTTTGGGGGACATAATTCAATCTACCCATAGCAATTACTCATAGCACAATAGACAACATGAACATCAGCATAATTGTGTTGGTTCCCCTGGCCCTACATCCAACAGATGATTCAGTGGGCCCAGATGCATGGTGTACACACAATGAGTTTGCATCCCAGCTGAGGAACTCAGGCCCAGTTTTTTTTTGTTTTGTTTTGTTTTCTTGGTGGCTGACTGGTATGGGGATCTGAACCCATGACCTTGGGGTTATAAGGCTGCCTCTAATCAACTGAGCTGACTGGCCAGCTAAGGCCCAGCTCTTTTTATAGCAAGCAGTAAGCAAGCCTGCCTTGGTCTGAGGAAGACATTATCTCAGCTCTTAAAATTTCCAGTCATATTAATAATCTTCAGCAAGGGACCAGGTGAAAGAGATGTCAGGGCCTTGCAGTCTTGACATATTCAGCAAGACATGTTGAACACAGAGGCCGAGAAGGATACCTCCCAACATTTAAAGAAATTTATATTTTTTAGTTCAATGGTCATTTATTTTTTTAAAATAAATGTTATTGTGCATATTGAAGATATACAACATGAACATAGTAAACATAGTAAAGATAGTAAAATAGATACTATGGTTAAAAGCACATGAACTTATCCATCATCTCATATAGTTACCCATTCTAACATTTTTTTTTTTTTTTAAAAGATGACCGGTAAGGGGATCTTAACCCTTGACTTGGTGTTGTCAGCACCACGCTCAGCCAGTGAGCGAACCGGCCATCCCTATGTAGGGATCCGAACCCGGGGCCTTGGTGTTCTCAGCACCGCACTCTCCCGAGTGAGCCACGGGCCGGCCCCCATTCTAACATTTTTATGATTCCATCTTATCTCCATTATTGGCTTGTTACTTATACTTTAAAAATTGGTTTTTTTAGTGGTTGCCATTGAATTTACAATATGTATCTTTAATTAATCATGGACTATCTTCAAAATAATATCAATTCACTTCTTATATAGAATAAGGACTCTTTAACAGCATATTTCCACCCCCTCCCATCATTTTTACTATTGTTATTGTCATACATTTTACTTCTATACATGCTATAAACCCACAATGCATTGCTACTCTTTTGCTTTAGACAAGTGATTATCTTTTAAGATGACTAAAAATGGGGAAAATGTCTCATATTTACCTTTACTCTATCCATTTCCAGAGATCTTCATTTCTTTATGTCTATCCAAGTTTCTGTCTGGTATCATATGCCCTCTGACTACAGAACTTCATTTACCATTTCTTTTTTTTCTTTTTCTTTTTTCCTTTTTTTGGCGACTGGCTGGTATGGGGATCTGAACTCTCGACCTTGGCGTTATTACCACACTCTCTCACATGAGTTACTTTATCATTTTTTGTAGTGCTGATCTGCTCGTCATAAACTTTCTCAGTGTTTATCTGAAAAAGTGTTTGTATCTCCTTCATGTTAAAAGATATTTTTGGTAGGTATAGAATTCTGGGTTGACAGTTTTTTTTTCTTTCAGCATTTTAATATATCACTCTATTATCTTCTGGTCATATGATTTCTGATAAGAAATCTACTGTAGGGCCAGCCTGTGGCTCACTCGGGAGAGTGCGGTGCTGATAACACCAAGGCCCCGGGTTCGGATCCCACATAGGGATGGCCGGTTCGCTCACTGGCTGAGCGTGGTGCTGACACCACCAAGTCAAGGGTTAAGATCCCCTTACCGGTCATCTTTTTTAAAAAAAAAAAAAAAAGAAATCTACTGTAACTCTTTTCTTAATTCCTCCATAGGTAGTGTGTCTTTTTCTTTCAGAGGCCTTCAAGATTTTCTCTTTATCTTTGGTTTTCAACAATTCGAATATGATATATTTATATTTGTTGTGTTTGCATGTGCTTATTTATTGTATGTGTTGCATATTGGTATTTAATCTTTTTCAGATTCTGTGAGTTTCTTGCCTCTGTGGTTTGATATCTTTTATTATTTTGGGAAAATTATTGGCTATTATATTTACAAATATATATATATTTTTTCTGTCTCTTCTTGGATTCAAATTACTCATGTTAGCTCTTGGATGTTTTGTTCTGTTTTCTGTTTGTTTTACTCTTTTTTCTCTTTCTGTTTCAACTTGAGTAGTCTGTTAACCTATCTTCAAGTTCACTGATTATTTCCTTAGCTGTATTGAGTTTACTGATGAGCCTCTCAAAGGCATTCTTCAAATCTGTTTTTTTTTTTAATTTCTAGCATTTTCATATGATTCTTTTACAGCCTCCACTTCTCCACTGAAATTTCCTTTCTGTGCATTCATGTTGTTTATATTTTCCACAAGAGCTTTTCACATTTTAGTTAAGTTGTCTTAAATTCTCTGTCAGATAACTACAACATCTGGGTACTTTGGGGGACATAATTCAATCTACCCATAGCAATTACTCATAGCACTGTAAAATAGTAGGGACTGAGTTCAATAATATTTATGCCTAGAAATTGTCATGTTTCTTCTTCTATTAGGCAGTTAGTGTGGGGGACTGAGTCAATCTTGTCAGGAGTTGAATTAGGTTTGGGTTTTGTTGTTTCTGTGATTACATCAGTGTCTGTGGCTCCCACAGATTCTATACTCTTATGCTAGCCACACTGGGCCTTTTGAAATTCAATAAAAATTTTAGCTGAACTCTTCTTACCCACTTGCATGGAGACCTCATTTTCCTCCTGCTTCACAAGTGAGCCAGTGCCTGCATCCCATCTCTCCTTTGAGGCCTCTGTACTTCTTTGGAATTCAGGTTAATTGGCTGCTTTGCAGCCTCAGCTCTTTGAGGGGTTTGACAAAAGTTATGACTTTGTAGATTACCAACAATTACTAAAAATTGTCATTAGTGAGGTAATGATGCTTTTCCCAGCTTTTTGCATGCTAGATGGAAGCCAGAAATCTCAAGCCATCTACTTTTTCACTGTTCTCTTCAACTCCTTTGGCCATCCACTCCTGGCCTGCTGCCTGGGTCTTTCTCTTGGATAACACCCTTCCAGCTTAACCTTCTGAATTATTTTCAGCTTGGATATTCCCTCCTCCCCTCTTATGTCAAAGATTTGGCAAAGAGAAGGGACAGAGGCTCCTGATCTTTTGTCATCTTGAGCTTAAAATAATCCATGGAGTCCTGTTCCCAGGATAAATCTGAAAAGTGGGGAGGTGACTTTGGAAGCTGAGCTCTGATCCACTGTACTCCTGACTTGGCCTCTTTCTTCTGTGCTAGACAATGGGACCAAGTATTAATGGAGTCATCCATTAATGAGATAAAAGAATCAAACTGACTTAAATATTTCTTGGAAGATGAGAACTATAACATGATAAAAGGGGAACAGGCTGGGAGTAGTGGTTACAAGCACAGTCTCTGAAGGCAGCCTACCTGGGTTCAAATTCCAGCTCCATCACTTACGGCTGTAGGGCCTTGGACAAGTTCCTTCACCTTTTTATTTCAGTTTCTGTGTCTGTAAAATTGAAATTATAACAGTACTTACGTCATAGGATTGTTAAGAGGATTTAAAGAGTTCATATATATAAAGCACTTATAATAGTGACTGGCACATAATAAACTGTGCAAATGTCAACAAGTAGGGCTTACTTTCTATAATTTCAGGAATTGGTGGAAGAGAACAGTTCTCTCCCTTTCTTAGAACCCATTACAATCAAAACAGCTAATGTTTGTTGACCATCTCCAAAGTGCCCAAGTCCTGTTCAAAGCATTTTATATTTATTATCTCACAAGAGGTAGGGATTAATTATCCCTACTTAATAGGCAAGGAAATAAAGCATCAGAGAAGTTACCCAGCTGGCTAGAGGCCACAGTAGACCTGCAGCCCAAGAGGGTCTGGCTACAATGCCTGTGATCTTAACCACCGCACTGTTGCCTCCCCAAAACTAGTTTCCACACTTGTTAACAGGTGGGAAAGCTGCCTTGCTGTATTTATCTCACAGGATTGTTTTGAGATCCCAATAATATGCTAGAAGAGGCAGTGCTTTGATATTTGTACAGTGCTGGTCCCCTGTCGGGGAAACCTGAATGTGTCATGACTTTCATACTTCCATCCTTTTGCACGTGCCCCTCCTCCTCTTCTCTGCTTGTTGAACTGATTTCTAAGACTCAGCTCAGATATCAGCGCCTGGATTTTATTCTAACAATGGAGAGATTTGAGCAGGGGGGTGGTACGTCAGACTTGTGTTCTGAAACGACAACTGACTGCTGTGTGGGGAATGGAGTGTATCTGGGACAGAGTGAGTACAGGAAAACCAGATAGAAGGCTACCACAGTAAGATCCCAAGCGAGAGATGGTGTTGGAAACGGAGAGGAATGGTGGGATAGAGAGAGATTTAGGAAAGAGACTCGACAGGAATGGAGGTGTATTTTAATGTGGGCGGCGTGGGAGAGGAAAGTGCCAAGGACGTCCCCTGGCTGCTCGCGGATGCTTGTTGAATAAATGATCAAGTGACCCCTCGGCAGGAGCATCTCCGACGGATACCCCCTCCCCACCGCCCGGGTCGTCCCCACGCTGTTTCCGGAGCTAAGACCACAAGGGGATGGATGGGAAGGGAGGAGGAAGAGAATGGCCACGGAGTTTTGGCCAGGGGCTAGTAGACTGGAATTCTGGAATTGGTCTGAGCCAGGAGACGCTAGGAAGGGGGCAAGCGTTTCCGCTCTCGGCCCGCAGTTTCCGCCTCGTCCCTCCACCCACGCCATGCCGGACGTGCAGCGCCCCTCTTAGCACCGTGGAGGTGTTGGCTGCTTGCCGGCGTCTACGGGTGCGACGCAGCGGCCCACCCCTCCAGCCCCGACCCGCCCGGTCCTGGCGCCCACCCCGCCCAGTGCGCTGGGTGTTTGGGCGGCGGCTCTGTCTGGTCTTGGAGCCAGGAATCAGGGGCAGCCGGCTGAGTCCCAGGGTTGGGGGTCCTCCGCCGCAATGCACCTGCCCAACTGGGCGGCACCGGGTCAGTGCCCCTCCTCCCCCCGGCGGGTCCCTACCCTTTCTTCACCAGAGTGCGCCTTTTCGAGAAGTGCGCGCGTAAGCGTGGCAAGTGTGGCCGAGGGTGCCGGGAGTCAGGGTGTGGGTGTGGAGTCTTTGCGTGGGCGCTGCCCAGGAGTCGGAGAGCAGCAAGTGTGCGTGGGCAGAGAGCCGGCGCGTGTGCCCGCAGCGGGTCCGCGCTGGGCGGGGGTGCAGCAAGTGCATCCGAGCGCGCGGACTCCAGCGCACGGGCGTCGGCGGCGAGGGTGGAGTGTGGCGGAGCCCGGCTGGTCAGAGGGAGGAAAGATGCGTCTGGGTAACTTTTTGCCCGCCCTGGAAGAACGAGTCGTCACGCTCGAAGGAGCTACCTTAGGCTGTCGGGCGAGAGGCGGGCGAGTGTGCCCGCCGCCCCTCCCCCACTTCCGCCTCCC
>NW_007729860.1:127692-144219 GCF_000696425.1 Galeopterus variegatus
TCCTCTTTCCCGGCTCCCGGGGCCCGGCGGTCCCGGGGGAGACCCGGCGGCGCAGCCCCACCCCGGCCGGCGCGGCTCACTCCCACGCCCCCGCCTCGCCGGGGAGGACAGACTGAGTCAGCTGGGACGCCGGGCGCTGTAGGTAGGGGCTCCGGCGGCGGTGGGCGCAGGTGCCGCGGGGGACAGCCGAGGAGATGGGAGCACGAGGGGAACGGCCTGGGGCGGGGGAGCGCCCTGCCTGCCTCCTCCCTTCCCCCACTGACGCGGCGTGTCCCTTTTTAGAGAATTTTTTCCTTCTTGCTTATTCCGATGCGGGTGGGGCTGAGACAGAGAGGGAGTTCTCCATTTCGCTGGCTCCTGCCCAGGCCCCTGGCAGCCTCCTGCCCCTAAATCTCTTCACCCCCTCCCCAGCACCTATAGTCGCGTAAACAACTCCCTTTCTTTCTCCAGCTGTAGGTTCCGCGGATCCCCGGAGGGCAGCTCCTTCGATCTCAGGAGACCGGTGGGGTTAGGGGTTGGGGAAAAGAGAGGGGGCGTCCCAGAGCCCCAGGTCGCCGTCCGTTCCCTCACCCTCGGTCTCTCCCTCCCCCGCCCCAGTGCAGACGGCCCCAGGGGCCCTGGGTATTTTTAGCGTTGTGACCTGGGCGGCAGCTCTAAGAGCCTTTCCCAAGAATCAGCGTCAGCGCCTCGCTCCTCTGCGGCCAGACCAAGGCCACACGGTCTTCCCATACTTCCTTGACCCTGCCTTGCCCACTCGGGTTTGGGTCTCTACCGGCCTGCCTCAGCCCCCGCGGAGCTGGCCAGGCTCTGGGATACGATGAGTCCAGAAGAGGTGGGGAAGGCAGTCTGTAGAGGATGCCAGTCTGGTCCTCAAGCTAGAAACTCCTGTCTCTGGTGATGGGCTCAGATCAGAATGTCAGGAATGAGACTGAGTAAATGGGAGTGAATGCAGATGCCTGGGCTGGCCCAGAGCTCTGGTGTTCTGGAAAGCTCTCAGCCCTGGGGGTCAGGAGGCCTGGTCTGAATTGGACTCAGGATCCACCTTCCAATTGCTTACTCACTAGTTGGGAGATGTGTCAGAGGAGGGGAACAAGTAAAAAGCTGCTGGAGTTCACAGAAAAGATGGCCATCCCCTAAATAGCTCACCGTCACAAGCAGTGCTTTGTATTGAGGCAGGTAGGACTATTACGCCATTTTCAGATGGGGAGACTGAACTAGAAAGATTTCTGTAGGGCAGATCTAGGTATGGAGGTCAGGTTTGTGACTTCAGAGCAAGGGTTTGGAGTGATGGTGGTAATGGGGTGTGTGTGTGTATGTGTGTGTGTGCGCGCGTTTGCATGCGTGCACGTGCTTAAAGAGGGTAGAGGAGGCGTTACTTTAGCTTTTGTCTGGGTTTTGAAGGATGGGCAAGAACCAGAGTTGCAGCACTGGAGGAAATGGACCCAACACGCCAAGATCCCTATCCTGTTCTCCTCCCTGGCCTTCAGAGGGGAGCCAGGTCTATTAAGTAGAGAAAGTGCCTCCTCCATTTGTGCTGGACCAGCCCTTCCAATCCTTCTCAGAAGGGAATGATACTGAGAGACTTGGTCATTGGCTGCGTTCCCTGAATACAGAGGATCTCTTTTGCTGTGCCTGGAACTGGCATCCCCTTTGTGGTGTTAGGGCCAGCCCTGCCTCTGCATGAGACTTGAAGTTTGTGGGATGAACTTGGTTTCAGGGAAGCGGAAAGAGGTAACCAAGGACAGAAGTGCCTAGGCTGGAATTAGAGGTCCCGCTGCTGGGATGCTGGTTGCAGTGGAGCTCCCCAAGCCCTGGCCCCACTGTCTTCTCTGTCAAGTTCACAGCTGTACTTGTCTTGCTCCTCCAAACTCCAGCTGTAATGGACCCAAATCCTCGGGCAGCCCTGGAGCGCCAGCAGCTCCGCCTTCGGGAGCGGCAGAAATTCTTTGAAGACATTTTACAGCCAGAGACAGAGTTTGTCTTCCCTCTGTCCCACCTGCATCTTGAGTCACAGAGACGTAAGTTCCAAGTCCTGAGGATAGGGACTGGGGTGGGGTAGGGAGGATGTCTTGTGGGTACCGAATCTTGGGGAACCCCTCCCCTTTTGTTTTCTTGGCCCTCTAAACTTCTGTCTCAAGACCTCACAGGTATCTCTGTCAGCCTCTGTTGATAGGTATCTCTGACTGTGTCTATTGGCTCCAGCCTTAGTCCTCCTGATTTGCCCCCTTCTTAATCAACAGCCCCCATAGGTAGTATCTCATCTATGGAAGTGAATGTGGACACGCTGGAGCAAGTAGAACTTATTGACCTTGGGGATCAGGATGGAGCAGATGTGTTCTTGCCTTGCGAAGATCCTCCACCAACCCCCCAGACATCTGGTATGTCCCTCTGCTTTGGGGACTTGGGCAACAGTCAGCCAGAGCCAGATATTAGGGCTCTGAAGTAAGGCTGTAAAGCCAGGCTGGGGAAGTATACAAGTGGGGGCTGGAAGTGAGTGTTTCCACCAATGAAACCACTGTCTGTTCTGATTTTAGGGAAGTTAACCCTGAGGGGAACTGGGTTGTAGATCCCCAATCCAAAATTCTAGGAATGGCCAATCTTCTCAGACTTTGTTAATTTTACATTTGTTAAAATAATGTAATTAATTACTGTAATTAAAATAATGTAAAAATCTAATTTTTTCATTAGACAAGTTAAGCAATATTAGTTATCATAATAATATTAACATTTATTGAACACTTTACTAGGTTCCTAATGCTGTGCTAAAGTACTTAACATATGTTATCTCAGTCCTTACAATGTCCTATCAGGTAGTATTATCCCCATTTTATAAAGAAGGAAATTAGGCTTAGAGAAGTTAAGTCACATAGCCAGGAAGTGAAAAAGCTGGGATTCAAACCTGGTCTGCCTGACTTCAAAGCCCATACACTTAAATCGTATGATAGATATTATCTTATTTAACACTGCTGCTATTTATTGGTGGCCTACTATGCCAGACATTTTATAAGCATTCTTAGATTTTATCCTCAAAACCTTTCAGGAATGTAGGTATCCCTTTTTTTGTTACAGAGGAAGAGCAGAGTCCTTGAAAGGGAAAGTAGCCCAAAGCTACTCAATAGCAAGTAAATGATGTAGGTATAACTTGAATTCTTGCACTGATTGACCAGACTCAAGAGCCCACACATGGTGTAGTGACATGGAAAGACTTGGGAGCCAAGAGATGGAGGTCTTAATCCTGGCTCTTTGCTGGACTGATGAAGTGACTTTGGACAAGTCCCTGACCCTCTCTGGGCTTCAATTACTCCTGGCCAGATAATCTCTAAGTGTCCTCTGAAGCCCTATTTGTGGCCCTGACCAGCTCCTCTCTCTGGGCAGGGGTGGATGACTATCCAGAGGATCTGAGCCTGCCAGTGCCCACGTCAGACAGGACCACGTCCAGGACCTCCTCCTCGTCCTCTGACTCTTCCACCAACCTGCACAGCCCAAATCCAAGTGATGATGGAGCAGATACGCCCTTGGCACAGTCCGATGAGGAGGAGGATGGGGGTGATGGAGGGGCAGAGCCTGAAGCCTGCAGCTAGCAGTGGGCCCCTACCTACAGACTGACCAAGCTGGCTATTCACCATGTGATATCCTAGGCCCAGCCAGAGCCCTCTGGGAGAAGACCAGACTCTTTACTTGCAGTAGGCACCAGAGAGAAGGAAGGATGGCGGCGTGGTGTATCTCTCCCAGAATTAACCCTCTCCTGCTTTACTACTAACCTTTTCCTGCTGCAACCCTCCCACCAGTTTTTGGCTTACTTCTGAGGTAGGACTTGCAAGTGAGGAGATGGAAGATGAGGTAGGACAAGATGCCACTGCTTTTCTTAGCACTCCTTCTTCTCCCTAACCATCCTGTAGTCTTCAAATAGAGTCTCCCAAATCGGTGTCTCTAAATGGACGTGACTCCTTAGCACTCCAAGTGAGCCATCCTGCCTCCTTTACATCCTTTTTGGAACAGGGCATGGTATAAATAATAAATAAATAATAATATACCAACCATCCCACTTCATTTTTCATATCACAGATATATCAGACCCACTGTATGTCTTTAGCTGTCTAACCAACACCATATTCCCATCATTCATTTACTCCATTTATTCAAGAAATATTTATTGAACACCTGTGCTAGGCATACGGAATACGCTTTTGAGCAAGACAGGCTGTTTCCCTTCTTTATGGACTTTACTATCTATGGAGGAAAAAATCAATTATCACTTCACAGTGTAATAAGCAGCATGATGAGGAACTACTCAGGTACCAGCAAACAGGAGAATCTTAACCTAGTTCGGATGGTCATTGAAGAACTGATTTTTAAGCTGAGGTCTGAAGGATGATTAGGACTTAGCCAGGCAAGGGGCCATAATCCAGGCAGAAAAAAACAGCTTGAGAAGAATTTAAGTGGAGAGAAGATAGCCTTGAGGTACTAGAAAACATTCGTTTGGCTGAAGTGTTGGATTTGAAGGGAGACTTAAGATCGACAAAGGTCAAGTTGTAAAATACTTTGAAGCCTGTATCGGGTTTCAGTTTGACTGCTAGTAAAAGATGATGACTTAAGATATTAAATAAATTTATTTGCACATATTAAAAAAAGTCCAAAGTACAGGCCTATATGGAAGCTCCATAGTTATTGAGCATCAGGCTCCTTTTTGGCTCTTTTTTGCTTAGCCATCTAAGGTACATGGTTTGTGTTCTCACTGATTCCTCATGTCTAAGATGGCTGTCAAAGCCTCAGCCATCATGACCTTGAATCTGGCAGAAAGCCAGAGAAGACATGGGGGATGGGCAAAGAGGACACAGCCAGATATCTATTCCCACTTTAAGAAGAAGCATTTTTGGAAGTTCTAATCAATACATCCACTTTCATCTCATTGGTCAGAACTTCATAATATGGGAAATGTTTCATGTGTAGATGCTTTATAGACATAGGGACAGCATTGTTTAGAAGAAAGAAAATTCTGGCCTTTGGGAAGACAATAACTTTCAAATCACTGAATTACCAATGTATCTGACTTCTGTACCACCTGTCAGACCTCTCAGAAGCACCCTGGCTATTGGGGAGGCTGGGATAGTCCTTTAGTAGGGCACACTGCTGTCTTGATAGAATCAGGGTTTTGTTACTAAGGAACAAGAGGACATTAGTCATTGGTTGGGTAACTAGCAGTTTACATGTTAGAGGCCACATTAAAGAGTTTGAATTTTATTGGGAGTAATGAAGGATTACAAGTGGTTGGATTTCCTTGTTAAAAAGCTAATTCTGGTTGCAATGTAGAGAATATACTGGAGGAAGATAGGCTCAAGACAGACAAATAACATAGTAATCCATGCAAGAGAGAACAGTGGCCCAGAAGATGATGATTAACTTAATTGGGTTGAGGCAGGGTATAAACAAATAAATGACATTATTCAGTAAATATTAAATGGGTTTGGCCAATTATCTCAGATGGTTAGAGTGCAGTGATAACACCGAGGTCAAGGGTTTGGATCCCCTTACCGGCCAGCCATCAAAAAATATAAAATAAAAAAATATTAAATGTAGGTATTTAACCTGTGCACGACACTGAGCATGGCCTTGTGGATGTAGTAGTGGCAAAAAATGACACAGTCCCTACTCTCATGGAGTTTACAGTCTAGTGGGGGCCCAAATGTAAAATTATGACTAGTGTTAGAATGGAGTTAGCCTATTCATAGAGGTTATGGGGGTGTCTCCCTTGAGGAAGTGGCATTTGAGCTAAGATCTGAATGATGAGTAGGGGCACACAAGGGGAAGGACAACTGGAAGGGCTCCTTGTGGAGTACTATGTGGAGGGGATCAGAGTGGATGCCTGGAAACCAGATGACTGCAGCCATCTAGATAAGAGATAATGGATTTGGTGGAGGTCGTGGGGATAGAGGAAAGTGGAAGGAATGAAGAGATTTAGGAAGCAAATTCCAAAAGATTTAATGGATGGGTGTGAGAGAGGACGGGGTCAAGGGTGCCCCCATTGTTTTTTCTTCCTGCACCAGGGTGATTTGGAGGGCTTTCACCCATATGGGAATTTAGGAGAAAACCAGGTTTGGGAAGAGGTCATAAATTTGGTTTTGGGCATGTTGAGTTGAGGTGACTTTGAGACATCCAAGAGCACATGTTGAGTAGGCATTTGGACCCATGAGTGTGGAATTTAGATGAGAGGATTGTGCTGGAAAAATAAACAGATGAGTTATCAGTGTGTAGGTGGTAAGTGAAGCCATGAGTGTGAATGAGCTTTCAAAGGGAAAGAATATTGAATGAAAGGAGAGGTTATAGGACCCAGCCTTAAGGAATATCAACTCATTTCTCACACTTAAAAAAATATTATTTAGGGGCCGGCCTGTGGCTCACTCGGGAGAGTGCGGTGCTGATAACACCAAGGCCATGGGTTCGGATCCCATATAGGGATGGCCGGTTCGCTCACTGGGTGAGTGTGGTGCTGACAACACCAAGTCAAGGGTTAAGATCCCCTTACCGGTCATCTTTCAAAAAAATATATATATATATATTATTTAACCTCTCTTCATACATCAAACACCACCCATGTGATCAGTGACCTTCAGCCTAAATCTTAAAGCTCTTTGTGCCCCCTAGACTGAGTGATAGGGCCGCAGTCTTCCTATAGTCCGGTCCTGCTTTCACCCCTGCAGTAGGCCATTGTAAGTGACTGTTCCTAAGTGCTTTTCCTAACTCTAGTGAGAAACCTGTGAGAGTTCCAGGGAAGTAGAAGTGTCCATCAACCTTTTCCTGTCTCCAGAAAGCATGTGGAGTGAATACCTTTTGTACAAAAGCCTCTGGATCCAAGTTGAGATCACTCATTAAGCTGGGCCAGGGCCCGGTCTCATGTTAACCTTTGGAATTTTCTGTGTTGCTTATGAGTTTGCTGCACACAGAAGGTATGGTCTCTGTCCTCTTGTGCCTTCTCCCTTTCCTTTAGAGTAGCAAGGCTCCACCTCCTGACTGGCGAGCCTTCTCTTGGGCTGCAGCCCATGACCCCCACAGCTCTGCTATGCAGGGTTTCTCAGCTCCTGAGATTACCCTGCTTCCCTCCAGGATGAACAATGGAAAGCTAGACTGGCTTGGTTGCTGTTAATATGTCAATAAATCTCTTAGTACCCAGGCACACAGTGCTAAAATTGTGGAGTTTGGGACAGGGAACTACAGCCCTCTCAAGAAATAGAATTAATTGTAAGCCTATGAGGAGCCTTCAGTTCAGAAGCTATGAGTTCCAGCCCTGCCTGGAAAAGTCTAGGATCAGCTGAGGCCCTAGAGCCACTTCCTGGTAAGGACAATGACCTCTCCTCCTGCCAAATCTCAGGGACTTGGCTGGCCTTCAAGGCCACCATCTCTAGCTGACTTTTTTTTTTTTTTTTTAAAAGATGACCGGTAAGGGGATCCCAACCCTTGGCTTGGTGTTGTCAGCACCATGCTCAGCCAGTGAGCGAACCGGCCATCCCTATATAGGATCCGAACCCGTGGCCTTGGTGTTATCAGTACTGAACTCTACCAAGTGAGCCACGGGCCGGCCTCTAACTGACTTTTTTTTGAGGCCACACAGTGCCCTTGGAGATGGATGATTTGGAGCTAATTATGAGTCAAGGAACCCAGGTTTTAGTCTCCAACTACATTGTGGCTTTCTGTCATAGAATAGACATCCTGACAGACTCTGGAAATGAGGGAAAAAGACAAACATCCTTGTAAAACTCTATGCTGTGAAGGAAATTGGAGGAACCACAGCTCAGGAGATTCCCTAGAAGGCTCACACTGTAGCAGTGCCCAGGAGTGCACAGAGCTCGACACTGAACAGCATGGCAGTGTATGGGGACAATATAGAATTGTGCTATGATGTTGTGTCGTTCATTTGTTCATTCATTCAGGAATTACTGAGCACCTTCTATGTGCTAGCCACCTTGCTCAGGCAACAGAAATACTAAGGTGACCAAGAGCTCTTTCAGGAGCAAACATGACCACAGATAATATAGGAAATATAATGTGATAAGGGCTGTAGCAGAAGTGCACAAAGGACTGTAGCCCACTAGAGAAGGTAAGCCTTCACTAGAGGTGGCTGGGTCTTGAATGATGGGAAGGCAATTTCTAAAGGAAACAGCATAAAGGTACAAAATAATCATAATCATAATGATGGCAGCTACCTTTTTAAAAAATTATTATTTTGAGGTTGATAGTGTAGACTGTAGTCTTGGTTTCATCACTCACTATGATCTTAAGAAATGATCTCAGTTTCTGTAATTCTGTTTTTTCATTTGCAAATGGAGATAATAGTATCTACCTAATAGGGTTGAGTAAATGTTATTAAGCACTTACCACATCCAGATCCTACATGTACATAATTTCTAAATTTTTTTTTTTTTTTTTTAAAGATGACCAGTAAGGGGATCTTAACCCTTGACTTGGTGTTGTCAGCACCACACTCACCCACTGAGCTAACCAGCCATCCCTATATGGGATCCGAACCAGGGCCTTGGTGTTATCAGCACCGCACTCTCCCGAGTGAGCCACGGGCCGGCCCATAATTTCTAATCTTAACAACAATGCTGACAGTAGGTTTCTCCATTTTGCAGATAAGGAAAAGTGGCACTTTGGTTGCTCATGCTCACATGGATTAAAGGTTAGCATGGGGATTTGAACCTATGTCTGTATGACATCTAAGCTCATGGCCTTTCTACTATTCCATGTCTAATGTAGGTAAAATGACGGCATAATGAGATAGAGACATTTTTTGGCAACTTCCTTTCTTGTTGAATGGGGTATATCATGGCAGACCTGCCTGTAACCAAATTTGGCTCTTCATAGAAGTATGGTTGTAGTTTTACCAAGAGACTGGTCACGAAGTCCTTCATGAATGTGTTCCCCATAGGGTAGGTGGAAAAATCAAAACCAAACCAATTTAACATTGGAACTCCTACAACTCAATAATAAAAGGGCAAATAAGCCAGTTAAAAAAAAGTTGGGGGGGAGGAGGTGGGCTGCAAAAGAGTTTAACAGACCTTTCACAAAAGAAAATATATGTATGGCTAATAAGCATGTGAACAGGTGCTCAATATTATTAATTACCAGGGAAATGCAAATTAAAACCAGAGTGAGGGGCCGGCCCAGGGCTCACTCGGGAAAGTGCAGTGCTGATAACACCAAGACCGCGGGTTCGGATCCCTATATAGGGATGACCGGTTCACTCACTTGGGAGAACGTGGTGCTGACAACACCAAGTCAAGGGTTAAGATCCCCTTACCGGTCATCTTTAAAAAAAAAAACAAAACAAAAAACCATAGTGAGGTACTGCTACATACAAGCCTAAGTAGCTAAAACTAAAAAATCCAAAAAATGTAAAACACCAAATGTTGACCAGGATGTGGAGCAACTGAGTACTCATGCATTGTTGATGGAAGCATAAAATGATATATTTTGGAGAAAGGTCTGACAGTTTCTTATAAAATTAAACATACACCGACTCTTGGACCCAGCAATTCCACTCCTAAATATTTGCCCAAGAGAGGTGATAAATACGTCTACAAAGTAACTTGCACAGACAACAGCCTTGTTCGTATTCAAAAAACTTAAAAGAGCTCAGGTACCCATCAAGAGGAGGGGAGCTGGCTAGACTTAGGACCGAGCAAATGGATTCCATAGAAGCTAAGGAGGCACGAGCCAGGCTGTGCGAGCTCGCAAAAGTAATTGACCTTTTTCAGTCTGTTGCCTCAACTGTCAAATCGGTAAAGTGGCAGTGGTGGCGATCTGTATTAAACACTTTCTGGTGTGTGGAAACACCTCGAAGTGGGTGAACCCTCAAACCAGCTCCCTGCCCTGCCAGACCCGTACTCCCTTTCGTATCCGCTTAGCTCCTCCTTACACCCACCGGCCCTGAAGAGAATCGCCACGGCGAGTCCAGACGGTCCCTCCGGTAACCGCACCCCGGCTTCCGGGGCGGCACCGGAATTCACTTTTCACACGCTCTTCCTATTGGATGCCGGCCTTTCGTGGGGGCGGGCGCCGCCGGGAGGCGGAAGCAACCACAGGCATGGCGGCAGCTGTGCACCTCGCTGTACTGGTGCTGGTACTCCTGGGGCCAGGCAGCTGGGGCCATGCGGAACCCCCACGCGACAGCCTGCGGGAGGAGCTCGTCATCACCCCTCTGCCTTCCGGGGACGTAGCCGCCACATTCCAGTTCCGCACGCGTTGGGATTCGGAGCTGCAAAGAGAAGGAGGTGAGAAGGCGAGATCTGACCGGAGAACAATTTCTGTGGCACCTGCCGGGGTTGAGGTGGAGGCAAGCCTTAGGGGCGGGGCCTGATACCCTGATGAGATTCTGGACCCTGGGTGTGGGTCCCGAAGAGGTGGGGATTATCACTCACCTGTTTCCTCTTCCCCAGTGTCTCATTACAGGCTCTTCCCCAAAGCCCTGGGGCAGCTGATCTCCAAGTATTCTCTACGGGAGCTGCATCTATCATTCACGCAAGGCTTTTGGAGGACCCGATACTGGGGGCCACCCTTCTTGCAGGCCCCATCGGGTGCAGAGCTCTGGGTCTGGTTCCAAGACACTGTCACTGAGTGAGTGCCCACCTTGGGTCCTGCTGCAGGCCATGGAGGGAGTGTGGCAGGGGAAGGTGTTTCATCTGGCCACTGACCTTGGGGTCAGCATTTCCAGGAGGCAGCGATTTTACGGGGTTACAGCTGGCAATGGAAGTAAGAAATATTGCCACAGAGTGGCATTCTTTACTTTCCTGAATAAACTTCCTTCTCCTTATACTTCCAGACCTGAAGTAGCACATGCATATCCCTACAGAGGGGAATAACAGATGATTGACGCTTATTTAGATGTAAAGTAATAGAAAGCTGGCAAACTGGATAACTTTTTAAAAGGCATTCATTCATATTTAAAATAAATAAATACTGTGAAGTCCAAACAGAACATATCTGTGGGCTAGAATTGGCCTACAGTATGCTAGATCTCTGTATTAAAGGAATTGGTTTTGTTTGGGAGAAGGACAGATCTAGTTACTGCTCTTGGACGACAAAAAACTATTTCCTAGTGGCTTCTGTGGCTATCCTATTTAGGGTAGAACCTTTCTATGCAATGGTTGCAAACTTAAGTTTATGTGGGTCACACAGGTAGCATCAATGAGTAAAGATGTAAAAACAGAGGTACAGGAATGAGAACTATACCTAATTTTTCTCTTAATTCCACTATAAGAAATCAATAGTGAAAGTATGATAACAAATTTCAGGGCAGTAATAGGGAGTGGTAGGGACTGTGACAGACTAGAGAGCTTGTGTGACAATCTAGAGGACAGCTGCCACTCAGCATGGATAATCCACTCAGCTTGTATGGATTATTGCCATGTGAGAATTGAGGCCTAATGTGGTCAGACTCCCATTTTTCAAGAATACCAGAAATTTGGAATTTAATGTGGAAATTGAGAAGTTTAAATATAAGCAAGTAACTTAAAAATGTTTTAAGTGCTATGTGAGTCAGTGTTGTGCACATCAAATGAAGCACAGTTATGGTTATGGTAGAGCTTTCTTTCTTTCTTTTATTTTATTATTTTTTTTTTAAAGATGACCGGTAAGGGGATCTTAACCCTTGACTTGGTGTTGTCAGCACCATGCTCTCCAAAGTAAGCTAACCGGCCATCCTTATATAGGGATCTGAACCCATGGCCTTGGTGTTATCAGCACCACACTCTCCCAAGTGAGCCATGGGTCGGCCCTTTTGGGTAGAGCTTTCAAGCTTCGAGTTTACGACCTTTATTTGAGGCTTAAAGATTGGAGCAACTGAAAAGCTGTGAACAGAGGATTATCAAAACTGCAGGACAACACTAAGGTGGTATCAAATGAGGAGCAAGCAGTGACTCCCCAAACATGCCAAGGCTTTTTCCCTTGCCTGAACTCTGGCTCCCTTGCCTTTTTTCTTTCTGCTCTACTGTCACTGCCTCCCTTTAGCCCCTAATTGTCTATAATATGGAGCCAATGTTAAGAATTCTAGGGATTATTAGGTTTTAAGCTTTTTGTTATTAATATAGAGAGCAAATCTCTTAATTTTTCTCTCAAAAAAGAACACATAGTTTAATTTGCTGTTTTTGTGAGGTACTAGTATGGATGTTTTTCCTTGTTCAGTTTGCTTTTTTGAATATAATACTTCCTGCCTTGAGGGTAAAACCAGGACTTACCTTCATGCCCAGGGTATTCACAAGGTAGAGAGTGTTGCTTTGCCCAGCTGAGCACATTCAGGAAGGATCAATGCGCTGATCTCAGCTCCAAGGTATGGGGTACTTTCCATGGTGTTGTGGGAAGTACATAGATGACCCAGACTTAGTCCTTGTCCTCAAGTTGTTCACAGCCTAGTTGGGGAGAAAAGGTGCTTAGGACAAGATGCTGCCACCACTTAGCCATCTCCCAGAAGGTCCTACGGAGGGGGTTGGATAGTCTGAATGGCAGCACAGAGGAGGCTGTGATCAAGGAAGGCAGGAAAGTTTTCCTGGAGGTGGGGACCAGGACTGGGGCTGGACCTTGAAGGTGGGCAGAGAGGAGTGAGCAGGGCATTCCCAGGCAAGAAGACTTACCTGAGCAAAAATCCATGGGGATACAGGGATGTCCAGAGGAGAGTGACAAAGAAGGGCCTGTGTAGGGTGAGACCCAGGAAAGGGCTGAATGGGTGCAGTGATGTCATTCCAACTCCATCAACTGGCCTTTCTAATGGTTAAAAATATAGCTTCCTCCTACCATGGGTTTGGCAGCTAGCTGTGGGCTTCGAGGGAGGGAGCAGAGGCGGCCCCAGGGTAGTAAGTGGGTTTGTGTCTCCATCCAGTGTGGATAAATCTTGGAAGGAGCTCAGTAACGTCCTCTCAGGGATCTTCTGTGCCTCTCTCAACTTCATCGACTCCACCAACACGGTCACTCCCACTGCCTCCTTCAAACCCTTGGGGCTGGCCAATGGTGAGATAGTCCCTGTGGCCCTTTTCCTTCTTTCTGTTACCTCCTGCCCAAACCTTTGCCTCCTTTCCTCCTTCCTCAGCCTGGGCTAGATTCTAGGTCCCCTGGGTGTACAGGCCCCCAAAGAAGGCTTCCTGAGACTGTGCTGCCTCTGCATTGCCTTCTCCCAAGGGGAGGAGGGAGTCCCAGCCCCAGCTGGGACAGTTAGGGCGGTTGTGCTAGAGAGTGGTGTGGGGAGCAGAAGGGGTCATCCCCATCTCTGGAGTGTGAGTCCAGACATCTGTCTCCTTAGACACTGATCACTACTTCCTGCGCTATGCTGTGCTGCCGCGGGAAGTTGTCTGCACTGAGAACCTCACCCCATGGAAGAAGCTCTTGCCCTGTAGTTCCAAGGTGAGGCTGGAGTGGTCTGAGAGTGGGTGGGTGCACCAGAGAGGGGACATAGTTGGCGGATGCTTCTTCACAGCCTGGCAACCAGGGTACATTTACAGAGAACCTGTGCCCTATGTCAGGTGCTCCATGCAGGGCACTGACCTTTCATCTCTTCCCACCTCCTCTAGGCAGGTCTCTCTGTGCTGCTGAAGGCAGATCGCTTGTTCCACACCAGCTACCACTCCCAGGCAGTGCATATCCGCCCTGTTTGCAGAGTAAGTCATGGGGATTAGGAGTGGGTGCCATGCAGGGGCCCTGAGAGAAGATGCAGGTGAAGCACGTAGCTCATTGTCTGGCACAGACTGAGTGAGTACTAAGTGGTAGATGTGGAAGATGATTCTTCAGGGCATTGGCCGTGCATCAAGGAAGCTGAGTGTAGTTGCCTGGCAAGTGCTCAATAAATTTTTGTCTTGGAACATAGTGGTTAAGAACAACAGCTCTGTGGGTGGAACTGCTAGCTCAGTTGCTGGCCAGCTGGCATGACCTTGAGTGAATCATTTAATTTCCCTGCACCTGGTTTCCTCATATATCATATGAGAATAATAGTAGAATCAGCTCCTAAGGTGGTTATGATGGTTCATCAAACTGATGCATGTAAAGCTGTCAGCACAAGGTCTGGCATAGGGCCAAGTGCTCAGTAGTGAGTGGTAGCAAATCAATGGTTATGATGATACATAGATGAGGGATTGAGTCCAGGTAGGAGTCCTTCAGGCTGTGTGCTGGGGATGCCCCCTCACTGCTGACTTCTGGCCCTTGTGGTAGAATGCCCACTGTACCAGCATCTCCTGGGAGCTGAGGCAGACCCTTTCTGTTGTATTTGACGCATTCATCACAGGGCAAGGGAAGAAAGGTAAGCTACCTCGGCAACTCATCTCTACCCTCCCACCCAACTCTCCGATCTGTGTGGACCAGGCCTAACCCTGGCACCTGCTCAACCCTGCTCTCTGCTCAACCCTGCTTTCTGCTCCTCAGACTGGTCCCTCTTCCGGATGTTCTCCCGAACCCTCACAGAGCCCTGCCCCCTGGCTTCAGAGAGCCAAGTCTATGTGGACATCACCAACTACAACCAGGTACCAAGGTCACACACACACACACACACACACACACACAGACACACACACACACACACACCCTGTTTCCCCAAGGCCAGCCTACCCCTCTGCTTGCTTCTCAGCCCTGCCCTTGTGTCCCCAGGACAATGAGACATTGGAGGTGAACCCACCCCCTACCACCACATATCAGGACATCATTCTGGGCACCCAGAAGACCTACGCTGTCTATGATTTGCTTGACACAGCCATGATAAACAACTCCCGCAACCTCAACCTCCAGCTCAAGTGGAAGAGACCCCCAGAGAATGGTGAGTGTGTGAGTGAGTAGACTGCCAGGGTCACAACAGGTTACAGAGATTTCTACTCTTGGTGGGGGACTGACAGTCCATGTTCTCACTGAAGGATCATAGCATGTGTTTAGACCCAGATCTCTGGAGTCACATGTTCCTGGTTCTGAATCAACCTCTTCCAAGCTCTATGACTTTGGGCAGGTTCCTAACCCCTCTGAGCCTTAGTGTCCACAGCTGAAAAGCAGGGACAGTAATACCTAGTGGATTGGATGAGAGAATTAATGTAAACAATGGGGTTTGTTCATGCATGCATTTAGTCAACCAGTGTTTTTGAATTCGTACTATGTGCCATGCATAGAGTGGTGAAAAGACAGAGGGTGTTACATTCAAGAAATGCAATGTCTACTAGTTGAGGCAAGTATCAGTTAATGAATTAGTATTGTGTTTGTTGTTACCAAGGGAGAGGGCAGAATATCCTGAGAGTACCTGGTTTGGGTTGGAAAGAGGCACGTTGTTCTGTGCATAAAGCACTTAGTAAATAATAGTAATGCTATTATCATCATCTCTTGGGCTGGAGAAGACACGAATGATTCCAGGGCCCAGGTTTCTCAGTCCTAATAGCAAGACTTTTCCCCATCTACTTATTGGCTTGGGACTCTGAACATGGGCTGGGGAGTTGGGGTGGGGAGTGACTCTTTCCTTTAGGAACTATTAACTGTTGACTTTCCTCTACACAGAAGCCCCACCAGTGCCCTTCCTACACACCCAGCGGTACGTGAGTGGCTATGGGCTGCAGAAAGGGGAGCTGAGCACGCTGCTGTACAATACCCACCCATACCGGGCCTTCCCCGTGCTGCTGCTGGACACCGTGCCCTGGTACCTGCGGCTATATGTGCACACCCTCACCATCACCTCCAAGGGCAAGGAAAACAAACCAAGTGAGGAGCCAAGTCCCAAACCAGGCCCCTCCAGCCCATGCTGGCTCATTCTCCCTGGGTTCCCCAAACTCTCATTTGCTAGGGTAATTCCAGAAGTACTTCTGAAAAACAACACAAACATAAAGAGTTAGAAATAGTGTGAAAAATGGAACAGAGAGCCTCACTGTTCCAGTTTTAGGAATAATTTATAACGCAAAAGAAAATCAAAGTATAATACTGAGGACAGTGGCTTCCTATCCCTTTCACTTGCTTTCTTCTTCTTTCTCAGGAACCTTGTGGAACCTTGTATTTTATGATGATTCATTGACTCTTTAAGGTAGCGAAAGAGCTGACACAAGAAACAGGGTTTTGGAAGCTAAGAAGGTAGTAGAGCTGGGGTAGATGGCTCTTTGCTTCCTTGGTAGGGGTAAAAGTATATAGTTTATTTTTTTATTTTGGGGGGTCTTTTTTGCTTTTTATTTCTTTTTTTAATTCTTGTTTTTGTTTTTTAAAGTATATAGTTTTTAAGATTTATTTCTTTTTCTTTCTTTTTTTTTTTTTTTTTTTTTTTTAAGATGACCAGTAAGGGGATGTTAACCCTTGACTTGGTATTTTCAGCACCACGCTCAGCCAGTGAGCTAACCGGCCATACCTATTTGTATTTTTTTTTTTTTCTTTTTTTCTTTTTTTTTTTTTTTTTTTAAGATGACCAGTAAGGGGATGTTAACCCTTGACTTGGTATTTTCAGCACCACGCTCAGCCAGTCAGCTAACCGGCCATACCGATTTGTATTTTTTTTTTTTTCTTTTTTTCTTTTTTTTTTTTTTTTTTTAAGATGACCAG
>NW_007729860.1:144229-155891 GCF_000696425.1 Galeopterus variegatus
CCGGCAACGGGATCGCAACCCTTGGTGTCGCGCCCGCACCTCGCTCAGCCAGTGAGTGGGAACCGGTCTGTATGTGGGATCCGAACCCTCGGTGGGAGCGCCGCCGCGCCTACAGTGCGCCACCGGGCCGGCCCACCCCCCTCTTTTTTTAATTGGCTATTTTTCTGCTGGAGTATGTTAAAGCAAATCTTAGACATTGTATCACTTCACATTTATGTACTTTAATGTATGTTTCTAACAGAAAAAAGACTTTAAAAAATATATAACCATATCATTATCATTCCTGTTTCCTCCATGGTCTTAAAAATAACTTTTTGTAATTGGTTTGTTTGAATTGGGATCTAAACAGAGTCCTCACAAATAGACTTTATTTTTCAGAGCAGTTTTAAGTCTACAGAAAAATTGAGCAAAAAGTATAGAGTTTCTATGTACTCACTTGCCGTGCCCACTTTCTCTTATTTATAAACATCTTGCATTTGGTGTGGTACTCTTAAGTCTTTTAATCTATAACAGTTCCCATGCTTTTCTTTATAAACGTGCTGTTTATCTGTTGGAGAAACTGGGTCATTTATCATATAGGACATTCTGCATTCTGTATTTGTCCTTGTGCTGTGTTTAACATGTTCCTCCATCTCCTATATTTCTTGTGTATGGATGGTTAGATTTAGAAACTTGATTAGATTCATGTCCCATATTTTGGCAAGAAAAATTCCCAGGTGGTTCTGTGAACTTCCTCCTGCATTACACCAGGCATTTGGTGTCTAATGCTCCAGTTTTAGTAATGCGAAGATTAATTAGTGGTCTGCAGCACTCTTGACAGCCCCTCTCTCTCTCTTTTCTTTTTTTAAAAAAAAAGATGACCGGTAGGGCTGGCCCATGGCTCACTTGGGAGAGTGTGGTGCTGATAACACCGAGGCCATGGGTTCAGATCCCGTATAGGGATGGCCGTTTAGCTCACTGGCTGAGCGTGGTGCTGACAACACCAAGTCAAGGGTTAAGATCCCCTTACCGGTCATCTTTTAAAAAAAAAAAAAATGTTTCCTTCCCTAGCCTGCCTGGCTTCTGTGACCTGAGACTTCACATTCTAGGCACCCAGATTGAGGCCCCAGGAAACAGGTAGGGACAGGAGATGTAGGTAGTCTGACCACAGAAAAGAGGCATGGTGACCCTTGCCTGTCTCCAGGTTACATCCATTACCAGCCTGCCCAGGACCGGCTGCAGCCCCACCTCCTGGAGATGCTGATTCAGCTGCCGGCCAGTTCGGTCACCAAGGTCTCTATCCAGTTTGAGCGGGCACTGCTCAGGTGGACTGAGTACACCCCGGACCCCAACCACGGTTTTTATGTCAGGTGGGCTCCACTCCTATAGGCTGCCCCCCACCCTCCCACCCACCCTCTCTGCCACTTTCCCATGGTGGTGGAGCCAGTTAGGAACAGGGGTCATCTGTCTGCTTCTCTGCAGCCCGTCTGTCCTCAGTGCCCTCGTGCCCAGCATGGTGGCAGCCAAACCAGTGGATTGGGAAGAGACCCCCCTCTTCAACACCCTGTAAGTGTGACCACACCCTTCCGGTATTACATCCTCAGCTGCCTGCTGGGCATTCACTCAGATGATCAGGCTCCTGCAGGGTAGGTTGGGGTAGATGTTAACCCAATGTATAGATTTAACTCAATCCTAATAAAAATCCTAGTGGTCTGTGATATTTGTAAAGACTTTATAAAATTATTCTAAAGTGCTTCTAGAAGAACAAATAGATGAGAATAACACTACTTATAACCTACATTTATTCATTGATTCTCTTAACAAATATTTAATTCAGCAGTCATCTAATGGCAGGTTCTTCAGAGAGCACCAGATGTACAACAGTAAACAAAACAGACTTGTTCTTGCCCTCCCTATGCTTACAGTCTAGAGGGGAGATTCTGTTCTAGAGAGTAATGGGATGGTGGTAGTGGTAGGGCGTAATCTAGTGGGATATCTAGGAAAGCTTCTTTGAGGAGGTGGCATTTAGCTGAGACTGGGCTAAGAGGCAGCTACGCAAAGACAGGGTCCCCTTCCTTCACTTCAACACTAGGCCACTCTCCTTTTATGGTATGTGTATTGTACTTTTTCATATAAGATGCCTTCTGTTGAAAGGTTTTGAGGCTAAGAAAACTTTGAAGACCCTTACTGTGTAGCACTGGCCTAGTGCAGCCCAAGAATGAGGACAGGGGTGAGTAGGGGAGGAGCAGCCAGCCAGCCCTGTTTCACCACTCCTCTGATTCCCAGGTTCCCAGTCTCTGATGGCTCTAGCTACTTTGTGCGACTCTACACAGAGCCGCTGCTGGTGAACCTGCCGACACCAGACTTCAGCATGCCCTACAACGTCATCTGCCTCACGTGCACTGTGGTGGCTGTGTGCTATGGCTCCTTCTACAATCTCCTCACCCGAACCTTCCACATTGAGGAGCCGCGCACAGGTGGCCTGGCCGGGCGGTTTGGCCAAGTGGCTGGCTAACCTTATCTGGAGTGCCCATGGGGCCCCTCTGCTCTGATACTCGCCTTCTTCTTCAGCAGCAGCATCAGCTGCAGCTGCTGTTTCTCTCTGGGGAGGGATGGTGGTGACCCCAAGGGTGCTTTCTGCCACTTGCTCTCCCTAGAGTTGGTTTTTGAACCAAACTGCCCCTGGACCAGGCCAAGGCTTAGAGCTGTGCTGTCTAGTACAGCAGCCATGAACCAAATGTGGCATTTCAATTTAAATTAATTTAAATTAACAATTCATTTCCTCAGCTGTAGTAACCACATTTGAAGTCTCAATAACCAAAAGTGTATATAACTGTATTTGGACAGCTCAGCAAAATGCTTCCATCATTGCAGAAAGTTCTGTTGGATAGCACTGGCCTAGGGAACAGGGAGTGCTGAAGAGTTTGTATCACTGTGTGGTAGATGGAATTTACTGTTGTGGAATAAAAAAATGGCTGCTTCCTTCATTCTTTGCCTCCTGTCTTTGAGGCCTGGGAAAAGTTGGGGACTTGGGCTTATTTGCTGGGTGCCTGAATAGAACCTCCCCTTCAGAAAAACTGCCCCTGCCTCCTCCCATCCCTGCCAGAAATCCCTTCTCCTTATCTCCTTCTCCCCTCCTCCCCCATTCTCATCTGATTGTAATTCCCAGAACTCCCTGGGATTGGCTGGGGGTGTTTGTGTAAGCATAATCCAAGACCATGAAAATGAATCATCCTGCCTTTTGGGGGCTCTGGGTACCATTCCCCATCACCAAGGGTAGAGTGGAGAGGCAGAGCTCCATGTTCTCTAACCACAGCGTGCCTTAGAATCCCTGGGCGATTGTGAAAATAATACAGATTCCTGGGATCCTGATCCTACTAATTCAGTTGGTCTATGTCTAGCCCAGCCCAGGACCTTCAGGAGCTTGTGCTGCAGGTGGTTCTTACACTACCCACAGGTTTGAAGCCAGGCCCGTTGGACTGAAGCTTGCTTCTTCCCACCTCCGCTTGTTATATAAATCTGTGTTCCTGTAAAGAAGGTCCTTAGGCAGATGCCTCCCCCGCCACTATCTTCTGTCTTTTCCTCTGGCACACTTGTCATCAATTATGTAAGTTACTTGAAGTTCCCCTCCACCCCCACCCCACTCAGTTCTGCCATCACTGGTTTGGCCTAGAATGCAACCCGTCAACTGCCTGGTTCACTCTTACAAAACCAGATGTGAGCACGGTGTTAACACCAAAGTCAAGGGTTTTGATCCACCTACCAGCCAGCTGCTCCCCGCTCAAAAACACATGTTGCTTCCTCCAGGAAGTTTCCCCTGGCAAGCCAGGCTGCTATAGGTGTCCCTCCCCTCTGCTCCCACAGCTCTTTGGATTTACCTTTACATGTTCCATATCACCTGGCTGCAGTTTTCCTTTTACTTCTGTTAGATTATGTGCTTTCCTGGAGGCACAGGGGCTGTCTTTTATTGAGACCTGACCCAGTTTAGGACAGATTGTAAGTGTTCAATCAGCAGATGGTAAATTAGTGAATGGGTATGGGCTATTCTGGCTTGAGATTTGGGATCCAGGGTATGGATGGGGCAAGGAGCACTGTAGAAGCTCCACAAGTATGAGCACAGCACAGCAGTCTAACACGGTAGTATTGGTGGTGTCTGTACAGCCATCGTAGATGGGCTGTTTAGGATGCCTCAGAGGGTTTCCAAGTCCCTAGAACATTCAAGTGATGCGTATGCATTTGTGTGTGTATAAGGAAGGAAATGTGGTGGGCTAATCAAGACCATGGGCAAAAAGCAACTTGGTTAAGATGCTTTTACTTGAGTTTACTTCCAAAGCAGTAAATAAGCAGGCTTTAAATAAGTAAGAATGCAGGTAGGTGAATGTCCAAAGCTAAGTGGTCTTGTCAGCCTGCATAGAGTGGGATGTCTGCCAAGTCAAAAGAGCACCAAGTGTGGCCTGGCTGTCTTTTGTACCCCAGCCAAGACAGTTTCTAGAAACGACCTATGTAATCCATGTGCTGATGACACCTGCATATCTCTAGTCCAGACATCCTCTCTGGATTCTGGATTCATTTAGCCAACTGCCTTCTTGCCATCCCCACTTGGATGTCTAAAGGCATCTCAATTTTAACATCTCCAAAATTGAGCTTCTGGTATTCTCCACCCCCACCCCAAACAGGCTCATTCAAGTCACCTCATCTCTGTTAATGGCAGCTCATATCTTTCTAGTTGCCCAGGCCAAAAACCATTGAGTCATCTTTGGTTCTTCTCTCCCACACCTTGTATGCACCCCACCATCAAATCCCACACCCTGTTTGCACTCTATCCTCTAAATAAATGCAGAATCTGACCCCCTATTCCCACCCCCACTATCAAGTTATCAACGAGGTCTTCCCTGGCTACGTTGTATTTCAAATCGCCACCCTAGCCACAAGCTAGTGCCTTTCCTGTTTTGTTTTCATCTATAGCTCCTACTACCATCTAACATACTGTGTGTTTTACTTATTAATTATTCCACCTCACTAAAATATAAGCTCCACGAAGGCAAGGGTTTTTGTCTTTTGTAGCTGCAGTGTCTAGAACAGTGCCTTGTGTGTAGTTTGCATTCCAATAATTGGTGAATGAATAAGTGAAGAAGTGTACAAATACAACGCAGTAATTTTGCTGCTAAGCAAGCCAAGTCACCCAAACATCTAGGTTCTGAGCTTTGAAATTGTCGCTGTGCCAGCACTAGGACAACCTTCCCTTATCCCTGCACGCAGGGCTAGGGCATTTCATTTATGCTTGTTTAGGCCTTCTCAAGATGTAAGCCTGGCTATGGTCTTCTCCAGGAGGATTGGCACAAGGCATTGCCTCTGGAAAAAAAGGACCAAAGTTACTGAAGGCCAAGTCGGTCAGCCCCAGTGGGCATTGTAGGGGTGGGCTCTCCACTCACACGGCTGTAACTGTCCCCAGCTACTGGCTAAACCAAGTGGAATGGATAGAAACTTCCTGAGTTGGGAGGCTTATCCTGCCTGAAGGAGGTGTAGTGGATTGAATAATGTCCCCCCAAAGCTCATTGAAGCTTGAATTGTGCTCTCAAGTTTTATGTATTAGAAACTTAGCCCCCACTGTGACTGTTAAGAGGGTGGGAAACCCTACTATGGTAACTGAAAGGTGGAGCCTAGGGCAGCCTGTGGTTCACCTTGGAGAGTATGGTGCTGATAACACCACATAGGTCAAGGGTTCGGATCCCTATGTAGGGATGGCCAGTTAGCTCATTTGGGAGAGTGTGGTGCTGACAACACCAAGTCAAGGGTTAAGATCCCCTTACCAGTTATCTTTTTTTTTAAAAAAAAGGAAAGGTGGAGCCTTAAAGAGGTGATCAGATTGTAGGACCATACGTAGCAAATAGATTAAAAATGGTGGTCAGGGGCGTGGTTCTGAGGGCTTTAAAAGAAGAGGAGAGTCTAAAAAAAAGGAAAGGTGGAGCCTTAAAGAGGTGATCAGATTGTAGGACCATACGTAGCAAATGGATTAAAAATGGTGGTCAGGGGCGTGGTTCTGAGGGCTTTAAAAGAAGAGGAGAGTCTGTCTCTCTCTCTCTGCTCTCTCTGCTTCCACCATCTTGTAATGTGAGACCCCTGGGTCACTGTCACCACCACCAGATGGACTTTGGGCTTCCCAGCCTCAGAAACCATAAGCAATAAATTCGTTTTCTTTATAAAGCACCCAGTTCTGTGTCTTCTGTTATAAGCAACACAGATGGACTAATACAGGAGGCTTGGAGAGAGAGCTGGCTTGAGGGTCAGGCATGCTTGGCAACAGCTGCCCCCTGGGGGTGCTCTTAGACAGAAGGCTCGGGGCAGTAGCAGGACACCCAGAGCCCGACCCTTTCCCACACTCAATAACCAGGATCTGGGGAGGTGGCCTGGCCTCATACTTCTCCACCTGTGTGGGACACGGATGGTTGCCGAGGCACTGAGGACTGCGTGGAGAGGTGGAGCCCCTGCCTTGAGCAAGGAGCCTGGGGGAGGGAGGAAGGGGCGGGGCCTCCTCACAGCAGGTTGCCCTGCGCTTTCCAGCTTCCCTGCCTCAGCTTGTTGTGTTCCCTTTAATGCCTCTCTGATTTTGTCCCTGAGCTAGATCTCCTTCCATGAAGCCTTTTCTGACCATTCCCACTTCTACAGTGGTCATATCTTCATCTCAGCTTGTACAGTCACTCAGTAATTTGTTTATCTATTCACTTATCCTCTGGCCTATCTTTCTGTCATTCTTATCTATTATTTACCCATCTATCCGCTCATTTAACAAATATTTATCTAGTGTCTACCATATGCCAAGCACTATTCTAGGACTTGGGACCCAGCAGTGAATAAGAAAGGAAATTCCTACCTCATGATATAACAGTTTAGCAGGGGAGACAGACAATAAGCACATAGGTTCGTTAATAGATACATTGTGTAATTTCAAGTAGTGCTATCTTCTTGAAGGAAAGTAAAGCAGGGTAAACATGAGAGGGATGATCATGGAAGACCTCCGAGGAGGTGACAAACGATCAGGGTCCTGAATAAAGTGAAAGAGAAAATCACATGAAATCTGAGGGAAGAGCATTGCAGTCAGAGGGAACAGCAGGCACAGAGACCCTGCGCAGGGGAATACTAAGTGTGCGTGCAAAACAAGAAAGTCTGTGTAAGTGGAGCCGAGGGAGGGAGGAGAAGAGAGGTAGGAGGTGAGCTTAGACAAGTCGGCGGGGGCTAGGCGGAGGAGGGCCTGGAGGCAGGGACTCTAGCTTTTATTCTACGTATGATGGGAAGCTAAGGAGTAATGCAAATTGATTTTTGTTTATATAATTTTTATTGGACATCTGATGCATGAAATTGGGTTAATAATTCTTGCTTTACGGTATACTGTCCTCATTGGTTCATGCATGGCAGTCTTTTATGTATTATGAGGGTACTTCAAAAAGTTCGTAAGAAGTAGGGGCCGGCCCAGTGGCGCACTGCTACAGGGCGGCGCTCCCGCCTAGGGTTCGATCCCGCGTACAGACCGGCCGCTCACTGGCTGAACGAGGTGCGGACGCAACACCGAGGGTTGTGATCCCGTTGCCAGTCCCGGTCCAGTACGGGCGTGACACTGAGGGTTGCGATCCGTTGCCAGACACGAAAAAAGACAAAAAAAAAAAAAAATTATTTTTAGTATTATTTGAATAACAATGAACATGTATTTTTATAACAAGAAAAAAGCTATTTACATTTCAAAATCTTTAATATTCATGGGTAATCAGCAAATAAACAGATCTCTTTCACTGAATTACTTATTTTAAGTCCTTTGCATCTGCATGTGGTTATTACACAAAGTGATTTATTAAACATGCGTGCACACATGCACACCCCTCAACCATTAGCCTTGGACTCTCAGGACCCCAGTGTAACCCTTCATGGGACAGAACAAACACCATTTTGGTATGTAGATCTTCCTTGATAAGGACAGCATCCCTCAGACAAATAAGCACATGGGTCAACACAACTCCAACTTACCGTTCTGTGAATTCTCAATGGCTATGACCCTGGCCATGCTGGAAATACTGGGAGAACCCTAATCCTAGAAGAGGGCAGAAGCCACTTTAGAAAGGGAATTGGAAGCTTTCCATCAGAATTGTTTTCTGGAAGCAATACTCAACCTTGGTGGCATATTAGAATCACCTAGGGAATTTAAAATGTTCTGACGCTAGCTTCACCCCAGACCAATTAAATCAGAATCACTGAGGGTGGTATCCACAGGTCCCCAGATGACTCCAACATGTAGCCAAATTTGAGAACTTGGTCTCTTTTTGTGGCTGGCCCATACAGGGATCTGAACCTGTGACCTTGGGGTTATAAGGCTGCACTCTAACCAACTGAGCTAACCAGTCAGCCCCTCATTTTTAAAGCAGTATGGACATCTATTTTCTCTCATGAGCATTCTTAACCCTTGACTTGGTGTTGTCTTTTTTTTTTTTTTTTTTTAAAAGATGACCGGTAAGGGGATCTCAACCCTTGGCTTGGTGTTGTCAGCACCATGCTCAGCCAGTGAGCGAACCGGTCATCCCTATATAGGATCCGAACCCGTGGCCTTGGTGTTATCAGCACCACACTCTCCCGAGTGAGCCACGGGCCGGCCCTCTCATGAGCATTCTAACAACAAATTCCTCTGGGCAGTAGAATTGTTGAGGCTGTGCAAAAGAGGGGACTCACTTTTTAACTTCACACAATTATGTATTGTTTGTCTTTTTAAAACAAAAACATGTATTGTGTTTATAAGAAAAATTAGTGGATGGTGACCACAGGTGAGCCCCTTTCCATATCTGAGGCTTGGGCTCCTCCTGAGGTGGAAGTGACTAGGTGGCCTGTTGCAGCCAGCCCCCTTCCCTTAAGCTATGGGTGTCAGGGTTCCTCTTCTCCATCCCTTCAGTTCACCTGGGGTCTTTTCCGAGCTGGCCATGCCCACCATGAAGATGGAGAGACAGAGGGCAAGGAAGTTGCGGAACTCCGTGCTGCCAGTGGCTCAGAGTTCTGGGCCAGGGGTGGAAGGCTGGAAGTTACACTTGCAGCTGAAGGAGAAGGGGCTGGATTTCCCTGGGCTGAGTGAAGTATCTTGCTTTTTATTTCTTGGCAGAGGAAGCTCCCTTTCAAGGGATACAAGCCCAGAGGAACTGAACTGCTTGTCTGGAGGTGGTTCCACTTGTTCTGGAGGGGCTCATGGGGGCTACTGAGCAAGCACACTAAGTTAGTTCTTGAGTCTCATCTGGAATGCCAGTCTTCAGCCTCATCTACTGCAGACCTAAGTCTGTGAGACCTTAGACTGTTAAGCGACCCTTGGGGCCTCTCAGGGTCCCTGTCATTATAACGAGTGGGTTGGCCAACATGGTCCCCAGGGGAGAACAGCTATTTTCCATTCTATTATTATTGGCTCCTGTCCAGAGCCTCCCAGCTAGTTGTCTCAACATCACAGGAGAGAAAACATAGCTCTTTGTCCATTGGTTTATTTATTTAATTTTAGAATAATGAGTTTATTGTTTTACATGAATAGTCATACTTATTTTAAAAGATTAAGCTATACTGAATAGTACAAACAAGAAGCAAAATCTGTCCCCAATTCTACCATGGTGCTATGCAACAGAAATACAATGGAAGCCTAAATTTTCTAGTAGCTACATTCGAAAAAGCAAAAGGAAACAGGTAAAATTAATTTAGTAGTAGTTTCTTTAACGCAGTATATCCACAGTATTATCATTTCAACATGTCATCAACATGTAATAAAAAATTGGTCAGATATTTTACTTTTCTTTGTATTAAGTCTTTGAAATCTGGTGTGTTTTAACACAGCGCATCACAAGTCATATTAGCTGTATTTCATGTGCTTAATAGCCACATGTGGCTAATGGCTACAATATAATATGGGATCGTGAAGTTCCACCACATGAAATAACTATCAGTAACTTCAGGATAAAATCATAAACATTTTGTTAGATAGATAAACAAAAACAATTCTACAAAAAAAAAAAAAACCCAAACGGTTTACGAATACTGTTTTCCCTGAATTTTTGCATATTGCTTTTACACTTGAAGGACAATTTGACATGGTAAAAAATCCTGAGTCATGTTTTCTTTTCCCCAGAACACCTGTGAACTTGACTCCACTGAATTCTGCCAGTGAGTGTTGCTATGAAGCAGCCTGATTTTTTTTTTTCCCTTAGAGGTGACATTTTTCCTAAAGAAATGCCTAAAAATGTCTAAGAGCTCAGTTCCCAGGAGCAGGTCAAGGGTCAACCCTGAACACAGGCCTTTCTTGGAATGTACAGGGTTTGAACAACACAGGCCTGCTGAGTTAACCCTTCGTCGAATACTACCTTATAGAATTAATGTCTTCATTAAGGTAGTTAATATATGTAAAATGCTTAAATTAATGTCAATAAAGAGTATCTGACACATGATAAACTAATATTTTTAAAATTAATCTTGACTTTTTGGCCACTGTTATTTACTGTCTCCAAACTTTCTTCTATGCTGATAATTTGATTTTTAGCTTTGATTTATTTCTTCCTTGATATTTTCAATTTATTTGCTAGTCCTTTAGTGGCGGTGCTTAGATCTTCAATTTGTTTCCTGAACACTCATTTTTAATATCTTGTTTTATTAAAGTTTTTGTTTGTTTTTTAAGCTCAAGCCCTCCTGGGAATTTTTCCTCTTCTTGAATTAATTGTCTTCCTAGTTGAGTTCTTTCTGTCTGTTTCTTTTCTTTGATAGTCTTTCCTTTTACATTTTTTTCCCTTCTTTCCTTCCAAACGTAGTATGGTGCATAGCTCCTCTGTGATTTCCTTTTGTCTTGCTCATGCTCAGTGTGGGCAGCTCTACCCTGTCCTACACTTATTCCAATTGGTGTTCTCTTTGATTTCTTTCTCACCACATCTGAGATTTGACATGTAGGAAGCTGACATGTAGGAAGTCTAACTATCCTAAGGCCACCATGCTCTGAGAAAGCCAAACTGCATGGAGAGGTTATGTGTAGATGCTCCTGGCAAAGGGCCTTCCAAGCATCTTAAGGGCATGTTTTGTAGACCCTTCCTATTAAATAGCAAGGCTTTAAGAGTCTTGTGTCCCTCTGCAGAGTCACAGAGGGCCCAAAGTAGAGAGGGGCCTGTCTCAGAGATGTGTGGTTGTGGCTTTTGCCTAATGGAATGAATCCCAATAAGATACGCAGAAAACCCACAAAGTTTTTGAGAAGAACTGTACTCATGAAAGCATTGTCAACTTGGACTAAAGGCAACAGAGACAATATAAAATGAAAAGAAGCCTTTAGGCCCCTAATAAATAATAGGCAGGAAGCAGGACAAGAAGGCTACTCAGTTGCAAACACAAGCCATTTCTTAGAGAAAAGAAAGGATGAATCAGAGGGTGGAGCCAAGAGCCCCAGGCAATAGCACTGAACCTCTGGCGACGTTGTGCACAATTCACTTTCAGAATTGCTATGGCTTGAGCTGGCCTGTGGCTCACTCGGGAGAGTGTGGTGCTGATAACACCAAGGCCACGGGTTCGGATCCCATATAGGGATGGCCGGTTGCTCACTGGGTGAGCGTGGTGCTGACAACACCAAGTCAAGGGTTAAGATCCCCTTACCGGTCATCTTTAAAAAAAAAAAAAAAAGAACTTACTTATGGAAAAGCAC
>NW_007729860.1:156101-157884 GCF_000696425.1 Galeopterus variegatus
CGGTCATCTTTAAAAAAAAAAAAAAAAAAGAATTGCTATGGCTCGGTGACTGCTCTGAGCTTTCTGTTTCCCCTTTTTAAACAGGAGCCTCTATAAATTACTGTATAACTTCAAGTAGCTAGTGGAGAGGATGTTGAATGTTCCCAACATAAAGAGGTGACAAATGTCTGAGATGATGGATATGCTAAACACCCCGTGATATGATCATTGCACAAAGTATGAATGCACCCAAATATCATATTGTACTCCATAAATACATACAATTATTATGGGTCGATTAAGAAAAAAATAAATTAAAATGAAAAAAAATTCAGAGACAGAAACAAATTAGAGGTTACCAGAAACAGGGAGAGGAGGGAAGGAATAATGAGAGGTTATTGCTTAATGAACACAGAGTTTATGTTTAGGATACTAGAAACATTTTGGAAATAGAGGTAGTGGTTACACAGAATTGTGAATTTAATTAATTCCATACAATTTTATGTTTAAAAATGCTTAAAATAGAAATTCTCATGTTATTATGTTTTACTACAATAAAAAAACAAAAACAAAAAACAGGAGCACGTCTAGTACTATCCTGTGCCCACCCCACTTCCACTGCAGGTTGGGAGCATGGGAGGCAGAAAACTTGTCTCTTTAGTTCACAGGTCTTCAGATGGAGGGGAACGCTACCCATGGAACAGAACCCATGGAGTCTATCTGCGTCTGGACTGGATATAGATGAGGTGATCCTGGACTCGCAGCCTCAGTCTGATGCCAAAATAGGAATTTTTTTTTTTTTTTTTTGAGTGAGAAGGGGGGGGAAGCTCTTGGAAAGAAATGACTATATTTTGCATATAGGAAAAATTTAACTAATCTGCTGCATTTAAAAACATTTTTGCAAATTCTTTGACTCTCATTCTATTGAGAATTGGGGTCAATCCCCTCCCCTTGCATCTGGGCTGGGCTTGCTGACTCAATCACAATCAATAGAAAAGATGCCACGTGATTTCTGAGGCTAGGTCAGAACAGGCCATGCTGCTTCCATCTGGTGCTTTTGGAATGCTTGCCCTGGGCAATGCTGATTGCCATGTAAGATGTCAGACTACCCTGAGGCCACTCTGCTGGTAAGGACACACACACTGGACACTCTGGCCAACGGTCCCAGCTGAGTTTAGCCTTTTAGCCATCTTGCCAAGGCTCCTAGACACGTGAGTGAAGCCATCCTGGGCCCTTCAGCCCAGCCCAGCCACCAGATGGGTACCAGTGGGTGAACTCAGACAATGCCATGAGGAGCAAACAAATTGACCAGCTGTGCCCTACCTGAACCCCTGACCTGCAGAATCCGTGAGCATAATAAAATTGTCTTATGCCACTAAGTTTGGATCATGTTAGGCAACCAACTGGAACAACAATTCTCGGGATTTTTATATTATTTCCTCTTTCCTGCACCTCTTCTGGGAACAGAGCAGTTAGAGTCAGAACCCATGCAGAAATACTAAGAATATTCCATCTTCCTGTTTTGCTACTGCTTTTTGAAGTTTATGGAATGAGATTCTACTCTTCTCTTTGGTGGTTTGCTGCTGGTAATTAATTTTTTTTTGTCTTTTTCCCTCCTACCCAGTTCAATAAGAATTGGTGAAAAATATTGTATGGTGAGACTCTCGTACCCAGAAATCTATGTGTTTTGTTTTGTTTTTGGTAGCTGGCCTGTACAGGGATCAGACACTGGACCTTGGTGTTACCAACACCATGCTCTAACCAGCCAGCCTTCTGTTTGTCTTTAATTTTTCTAAAGAAAAGT
>NW_007729860.1:158296-159154 GCF_000696425.1 Galeopterus variegatus
CTAACCAGCCAGCCTTCTGTTTGTCTTTAATTTTTCTAAAGAAAAGTTAATTTTATAAAGTACAAAATTATTTTAAAGTTTTTCAGTTTCTTCATCATAAAAAGCACGTAAGAGATTAATAAGCTGTAGTAAAGGAAGGGGAAAAAATCATATTCTTACTACACTAATACAGTACCTATTAACATTTTGTCTTTCTTTCCCCAACATATTTTTGTTTTTTGGTTCTTTATTGAATTCCTCCAAAGTATTTTTTTAAATTAAACCAAATGACAAATAAGTATTATTTATGTTAGATGTTGTTATTTATGCATGTGCTAAGGATACAATTGTGAATGACTCGGATATCTCCCCAGCCCCCTGATTTAGAGTCTAGCTGGGGAGGTCATTTTTCAAATAATGATACATAAGCATTAAATACAAATTGTGGTGTTACAAGATAACGGTACTCAGAAATAATGGGGGTACACTTTCACTTGGAACTTGAAGACACCCAAGCTGTGTGTCCACTGTGAGGAAGTGACCTATTAGGTGACCTGGACAGCTGAGCAGAATTAGCTGGCAACACTGTGGAGGGGAGATTCCAGGAAGAAAGAACAGCTCTGAGGTGGGAATGAGCTCCCAGTGGTGGAGAAGCTGCTTTGTGGCCAGAGATAGTCAGCATGGGAAGGGGTGACACAAGGGACTGAAAGAGGAACTGTGTGACCAGATGTACCAGGCAAAAAAGACTAAAAATTTCACTGTAAGAGGAATCAGAAAGTACTTGCAAGGTTTTTGGTGAGATGGAGACATGATTAATTTCCCCTCCTTCCCCCTTTATTTTACTTTTTACTTAAATATAATATAATATATATATATATA
>NW_007729860.1:159931-191798 GCF_000696425.1 Galeopterus variegatus
TCCCCTCCTTCCCCCTTTATTTTACTTTTTACTTAAATATAATATAATATATATATATATAGAGAGAGAGAGAGAGAGAAAAGTCTGCATAAATGTATAATTGAATGAATTTTACAGAATATTACCAGCACCCTAAGAGCACCTCCATCCACTCATAGTAACCATATCTTGACTTCCAACTATTTGTCTGTTTTTGTACTTTATATACAGACGCTCCTCGACTGATGATGGGGCTATGTCCTGATAAACCCAACGTCAATTCGAAAATATTGTAAGTTGAAAATGCATTTTGGGCTGGCCCGTGGCTCACTTGGGAGAGCGTGGTGCTGACAGCACAAAGTCAAGAGTTAAGATCCCCTTACCGGTCATCTTTTAAAAAAAAAAAGAAAGAAAGAAAGAAAAGAAAAAGAAAATGCATTTAGTACCCCAATAAACGCATAGTAAAGATGAAAACTCAAACAATGATAGGTTGGGGACCATCTGAATACATGAAATCATACGGTGGGTACTGTTTTCTACGTGTGAATTTAAACTCAACATTATGCTTGTGGTGTTCGTTTGTTACACATAGTTGAGAATCATATTTACTTTTTAAAAACGTAACACTGGTTGTAGCATGACGAAAGAGCAATTTCACATTTAAGCAAAATATCAGGTGCTGCCAGTTAGCTCAGTTGGTTAAAGCAGTGGTGCTGCTAACACCAAGGTCCGGAGTTCAATCCCTGTACCAGCCAGCTGTCAAAAAAGAAAATTAAACTGCTAAGAAAACAAAACAACCAATTTTAAGAAAAAAACAAAGAGAGCAAATTTTGTCAGACACCTGGTATATTTTGTTCATTATGGTATCTCCAGAATTTTCCTGCTTCTTTCCTCAAAAAATGAGAAAATTAAAACTTTTTTTTAAAACCCTAATACGTACGTAACATTTACAGTGTTCTTCATAGTTGGCAAATGCTTTCATAATGATTTTCTGCTTTGATCCTGCAATAGCCTCTGAGTGGCATCATTTCCATTTTACAGAAGAGGAAACTGAGGTTCAAGAAAGTGGGGCAGGATGCACAGAGGCCGAGCAGCTCAGGCTCTTTTTTTTTTTTCCCTGAGCAGGCTCTCAAATCTACCCCAGATGTCACCATCCCCGCCTCTATGAAATGGAATTGAACTTGGGCACACAGAGCAGCGGGCTCTGCAAGCAAACTCGCGCCCGTTACCTACCCCATCCCACCAAGGGGTCCAAGCTTTCCATCTGGGTAACATGGATCAGCCCCGAGCACTCCGGTCTAGGGGCAGATGCTTTCAGTTTGCGGCTCCAGAGCAGCCCAGACGTCTGGCGCTCCGAGGCGATTGAATCCTCGCAGCTCTCCCGGACCCGGGACCCAGGCGCCGCTCGCCTACGCGCGCGGTCCAATCTGGGGGGTTACCGCCCCCGCGTGGTCAGACCTGGGAACGGCAACTTCTGGGCTCTCCGTGCCGCGCTCCGGAGACCCACCAGGTCTATCAACTTTCGCCACCGTCAGTGTCTTTCCTCCACCACGGACTTGCACGGGCTTGGGTAGGTCACGCCTCCTCTCTGGGGCCTCGGTTGCCCCCTTCCCATCCGTGGCTGAGCGAGTGGCGGTTCCATAGAAGGAAAAGGTAAGGAAAGAAGGTTGTGTCTCATTGCTCTGAGCGCGGTTCTGGGCTCGGAAGACAGGCGCAGAAGCCTGGGCTCTTCAGGCCTGATTTCCGTCTACCCCTCTGGCTTCCTCTCGTTCCTACATCAGGCCTGGAGGGAAAAGGGGGATCCCTCTACCAGGCCTGAGTTCCCGCCCACGTTCTCAGGTCCTCTCATGTAAATGAAGGATACACCTTGTTCAGTTTGGATTGGTTGACTTTGGGACCTAGTTCATTGGTCGGTTCTGAAGCCAAATTTGCATTTGGACCCAGGAAGGAATGTGGCCTTTGGGACCTGCAGGACCTCTAGAAGTTGTCACAGGGGCTAAACCTTGAGCTCTCAGCTAGTACAGGTTACAGTCCATAGCTGGTGGATTGAGACTTCCTGTCGTGGTTGACCCATGACATACAACGGGGACAGGTAGGTGCGGATATCCCAGCTCCTTCTCGGGCGGGAATTCACCAAAGTTCATCTCTGGGGCCCATATTTCAGTTTCAGCCAGTATATTTTGAGGGCAGCCTAGTGTTTCATGGTTCATGAATTCCTGCCGCCTCCTGCAACAACAGAAACTCCCAACAAAGAGTTAGGACTAGTTCACTTCCTGTTTCGAACTTTGTAGCACCGGGGTGAGTGCCCGGCCATGTAGGAGACTGGACCCTAGGTTACAAAAAGATTACCGGTAATGAATATAAAGAGTTGGACCACATTTCATGGCCCATGATGCCCATTTTTCACTAAGAAGTCATATTCTCAAAGACTTTGTCTACCTACCTCCCCCTCCCCCGCAATTCAGGTGTTGAATAATGATTTTGTTTCCACGTTATGAAAATTAATCAGAAAGGCCTGAGACAGCTGAACAGAGCAAAAACCGCAATGTATGCTCCGTGAGTTTGCTGGGGGTTTGCTCCAGGGCCAAGGCGAGCCTCTCCCAGACTGTTAGGATATTAGTATTAACTCATGACCTTTCCCCTTCCATGTCTACTATTATTGAGGGGTCTTTGAATGCCATTCAGGTTATTGGATCTCACAGACCTCCCTGCCAGCCCCCACTCCATGGCTCTGCTGAGTTTATAAGGTGCCTTCTGGCTTTATGGTTCTTGGATTGAAAGGGAGACATCTGGGGTGAGAGAGAGGTTGGGGTGCTGAGGTCCTCTGCTGAGCTCTTGGGCTGCTTCTTAATTGCACATCCCAATTGCCCTCAGCACCTGTGGTGCCTACAGCCTTTCTCCTTCCATCTTCATGAGCTTAGGTAGCTCTGGGGAAATCCTTCTTGAGGTGGAGGGAGTGGTTGGGAAGGGCGGATTCTAGGGGAATATAGAAACCTCCCCATCTACAATATCCCCCAACTGGAATCATGCCATTAGTCCCCTCCACTCCCCCAAAGCAGCATGCCCCCCTTACCAGCCGGCTTCTGCTCATGCTGACCCCTCAGTCTGTTNTCAGAAAGGCCTGAGACAGCTGAACAGAGCAAAAACCGCAATGTATGCTCCGTGAGTTTGCCGGGGGTTTGCTCCAGGGCCAAGGCGAGCCTCTCCCAGACTGTTAGGATATTAGTATTAACTCATGACCTTTCCCCTTCCATGTCTACTATTATTGAGGGGTCTTTGAATGCCATTCAGGTTATTGGATCTCACAGACCTCCCTGCCAGCCCCCACTCCATGGCTCTGCTGAGTTTATAAGGTGCCTTCTGGCTTTATGGTTCTTGGATTGAAAGGGAGACATCTGGGGTGAGAGAGAGGTTGGGGTGCTGAGGTCCTCTGCTGAGCTCTTGGGCTGCTTCTTAATTGCACATCCCAATTGCCCTCGGCACCTGTGGTGCCTACAGCCTTTCTCCTTCCATCTTCATGAGCTTAGGTAGCTCTGGGGAAATCCTTCTTGAGGTCGAGGGAGTGGTTGGGAAGGGCGGATTCTAGGGGAATATAGAAACCTCCCCATCTACAATATCCCCAAACTGGAATCATGCCATTAGTCCCCTCCACTCCCCCAAAGCAGCATGCCCCCCTTACCAGCCGGCTTCTGCTCATGCTGACCCCTCAGTCTGTTCTTCATCCTCTTGTCTTCCAGTCCAATCCTACCTGGCTGCTGTGGTCTGAATGTCCTCTCAAGTTCATGTTGGAATGTAACATCCAATATGGTGGTGGAAGGTAGGGACTTCAACAGGTAATTAGATTGTGAGGACTGTGCCCTCATGAATGGATTGTTGTATTCATGGAGTGATGGGTTGATGGTTTAATGGGTTGCCATGGGCGTGGTTCTGATGGCTTTGTAAGGAAAACGAGTGAGAAGATTAGCTCTCCTCCCCGTCCTTGCCATGAGATACTCTGCATCACTATGTGACCCTGCATTGCTGCAGAAAGTCACTACCAAGAAGAAAGCCTTCACCAGATGTGTTCCCCGGAACTTGGACTTCCCAGACTCAAAAATTGTAAAAATTAAATTTCATTTCTTTAAGAATTACCCAGTTTCAGGTATTTTATTATCAGCAACAGAAAACGAACTAATACACTGGCCTTCAAGGCTCATATCCAGGCAAGTACTCGTGGGAAATTTCTTCTGCAACAACAGAAGACACCCTAGTTGGAAATTGTCATTCCCTCTTCTGACCTTCCATGTAGAGGTAGAAACTGTTTATAGAATGTTAGAGCTCAATTCTTAATAATACAGAAGTGCCCCCTCATCAAATACACATTTTTTTCAGGGAATTTAATGATTCTCATTCTATTTTATGACTCTGCCCCCCAGATTGAGCACGAGATGGGAGATTAATTCATATGACAAATATTTGTCAACCGCCTACAAGGCATTGTTCTCGTGGGCACAAAAATCATAAACAAAACATAGCAAAAGACCCTGCCCTGTAGGAGGAAGCAAACAATATGTCAGGTATTGACAAGTGTTTTGAAGACAAAGTAGTGGAAGGGGACAGGGAGCGATGGGGGGGATAAAGGAGGCGATGCTGTTTTATGTAGATTGGTCTGGGAAAGCCTCTTTGCTAAGGAGATGTTTGAGCAGAGCCTGTAGAGAGTGAGAGTGAGTCACATGACCAGCTTGGGGACAGGAAGTGGATGCAGCAGGTGCAAAGGCCCTGGGGAAGAATGTGCTGATGTGGCCGAGCAGCAGCCGTGAGGCCAGTGTGGCTGGAGCTGAGCAGGTGGGTTGGGAGATGGGAGATGATGATGTCAGAGAGGTCTTATAGGACTTTATAAGAATGTAGACTTTGAGAGAGATGTGGAGTCACTGGAAGGTATGGGTGTAGGAACAACATGATCTGATTCAAATTGTAACAGAATCACCCCGGCTGCACTGTGAAGACTGGCCTGTAGGGGCCAAGGGTGGAGAGTGAGGGCTATCGAGTAGACTACTGCAGTGCTCCGGGCGAATGCTGATGGCCTGTGTACATGTGCTGATCCTTCAGTGCATCCCAGGTCTCTCAAATACTGTGAATGCCTTGCTCTGTTAAGGATGATTCTGAACCTTAAATAAGTAATTAAATGTCTTGTCTTTGCTGTTTTCTGATATCTAAATGCAGTAATATATGTTCATGTTAGAAATTCTAGAAAATAAAGAAAAGCATGAAAAAGTAAACAAAGATTTCCAAATCCTGCAACCCAAAGATAACAGATAAATCATTCTACTTTAGAGCTGTTAATGTACATGAACTAACTGATTTGCTCATCGAAAGGTGAAGAGGAAACAGTAGCAGCCCCATGCAGAGCTACCAAGCAGGTGATGCAGGCCTGTCCTTTCCTAACTGTTTTACTCTGTGCTGCCCACCCTTCCCTCCTGTGGGCTCTGGTGTTATCCCTGATCCAGATCCCCACCAGATCTGCTCTCAAGGAAAGATCCAGCTCATTAAGCCCCGAGAGGCCGCGTGCTTCAGCTCAGCAGAATGGCTAGGACTGGGAGAGGCAAGGGAGGCCTTGGACACAGTTTAAAACTCTGAGAGTCAAAAAACTCAGTAATCAAGATAAATCATATTTGAAGGTAATAGTTTAAAAATCAAAATTAATGCAAAAAGTCCATAAGGAACAAAATATCAATATTCTAAGGCCTGGCCGGTTAGCTCAGTTGGTTAGAGTGGTGCTGATAACACCAACGTCCCAGGTTCAAGGCTTGTTCCAACCAGCCGTCAAAACAAAGCAAAACAAAACAAAACAAAATTGTAAGTAAAGACAGGAGCCATCTCCCCACTTGCGCAACCCTGCCTCACTCCCCTCACCCTAATCCAGCCCTGCTCAGCTGAAACCCAAGAGCTTTACGTTCAAACCTGAATACAAGTCGTTCCAGATTTCAAGTTCAAGTTAGAATATTAATTGTCTATCAGAATGTGATTTCTAGCTTCAAAAAGGGAAATTGAGGAAGCAACTTCCACATCGTCAAAGGTTTTCTCATAAATCGGCGAAGGTTTTCTCATAAATGAGAGCTTTCCCTCTGCTCTCTGGACACTTATGTGATATTTTCAGCCTGTGTTTCACAGGGGTGTTTCCCGCCTTGTTTATTTGATGGTTTATTGAAGAAGTTAAGAAGTCTGCGGTTGAATAAACACATTGAATAATTGCAGCCTTTTTGAAAAATATTCATCAAGATATTTTACATTTAGACAAGTTAGGCCTAAACTATATAATCATTTTTTTTTGATTCCTGGATAATTGCACGTTTTAAAACTTTACATGGACTAAGATGTGTTTTTCATATACTATAGTCCTTAAAGCAAGTCATTTACTTAACATGGTGCTCAAAAAAAACAGCAGCAGTTTCTCCCAATGTTAGAAAATCTGGCTATGTTGGACTGAGACTGAGGGACACTGTGTTGGTACCCAGGGTGGCAGGTCAATGGTGCCATGTCCATTGTATTTCAGTGGGGGGAGGCCAAAGGGTTTTAAGTAGGCAATTTTTTCACAGATGATTTAGCCTGGATTCTGACCCAGAATATTAAATTAGAATTTACTAAGGCCATCTCACAACTATTCTAATAACTATCATCTAATAGATTAATTGCCTCTTATTTTACATACATCATCTCTAATCTCAACAAGTCCATGAGGTTGGGATTATTATGCTTATTTTACTGATGAGGCTGCTGGCTCAGAGTGGTTCGTTTTTTTTTTTACCTAAGGTCACACAGGCATTGAATGACAACACTAAGACCTCAGAGAACATGTAGTCCAGGGGTTTTCACATGATGCTTCCTGAGCCCTGTGGGTACTGGGATGGGAGCAATTGTGGGGGAGGCAGTGTGACAGCTGAAGGTGGGGCTCTGGACCCCACACTCAGGGACCTACCAGAACAGCTTGCTTTTAGTAAGATTGCATTTGAAAGAAGAGTCTGCTACTAAATAAGATTGACAGCCACAAACTCACAGCATGTATTTTGTTCTTCACAGAATGGGATGTCACTGCATGGAGTACTTTTCTTATTCCACAATACACTGAGACCATTTTTCAATGTCAGTAAATATCTTTCTTTATTTTTAAAAGATGACTGGTAAGGGGATCTTAACGCTTGACTTGGTGTTGTCAGCACCACGTTCTCCCAAGTGAGCTAACCGGCCATTTCTATATAGGGATCCGAACTTATGACCTTGGTGTTATCAGCACCACACTCTCCCAAGTAAGCCATGGGCCAGCCTAATAAATATCTTTCTTTCTTTTTTTTAAAAGATGACCGGTAAGGGGATCTTAACCCTTGACTTGGTGTTGTCAGCACCAAGCTCAGCCAGTGAGCAAACCGGCCATCCCCATGTAGGATCCAAACCCGTGGCCTTGGTGTTATCAGCACCGCACTCTCCCCAGTGAGCCACGGGCCAGCCCAGTAAATATCTTTCTAAAGTATTAATTATTTGTAAAAATTGTGTTATAGTTTATTTTAAATATATCTTTAGCTTTTGAATTAGAAAAGGAATATATGCTAGCTAGTGAAAGGAGGTGAAAGTGTATTAAGATTTTAAGACTCTCCCTCAGTATCCCTGTCTCCACATGGCAACCAAAGTTAACAAATTGGTATATTTTCTTCCATGCCTTCCTCCATTACAGCATGATTCTTAATTTTTTTTTTAAACTCAGATATCTTTTGTGAATTGATTTTGTGAAAATTACCTGAAACTAACAGATATTGTTCTACACAAACTTGCTCATTTAAGTTTTCAGAAATGTAACTTTATTTTTCTAATAAGTTTTAGAATTGATTTGATTGTATTTTAATGTTATATTAATTTATTGTTGTTGGGATTTTTTGTTTTTCTTTTTGTTTTTTGGCAGCTGGCTGGTGTGGGGATCCGAACCCTTGACTAATTGTAAGTTGGTATTCTTAAGTAGTTTGGAGGAATTTATGAAATATAAAACTGAGGTACATAAAAACAAAAATAAAATAAAATAAATTTTTTTAATAGTAGAAACTCAAACATGCACAAAAGTGAAGAGAATAGTACTGTGTGATAAACGCCTATGTACCCATTCTTTAGCTTCAACAATTATCAATATACGGAGAATATTGTTTATGTATATCTTCCTCCTCTTCTTCCCCCCTTTTTTTCCTGGAGTTTTTTTAGAGGAAATCTTAGGCATCATTATTAATTAATGATCATTTGATTATAATGATCATCAATTAATCCATAAGTAATTCAGTAAGGATATATAATTTTTACATTATCATCATGTCATTGTCACACCTAACAAAATTAATAGTAACATCCTGGAAAGCAGGCCATCAAATGGGGGTTTCACATTCCATACCCCCTACCATTCTCTATTGCCAGACATGCAGGTCGTCTCTGTTGCTTGCTGCGACGACATCCTCCTCGCTGACTGAGGCCTCTCTTGTGTGTCCCTGCCGCCCTGCTGCCTGCCTTCTTCTTGGAGCCCTCCTTCCCGGGTCCCTGCAGGACCAGGTTCTCCAGCACCAGCTCCGGGCTCGGCGGCACCTTTGGGTATGGCAGCTGCAGAAGGAAGGAGAGCCGCCTCCTGGAGGAGTGAGCCAGGATCCAGGTCAGAGAGAACCAGGACTCAAGGCCTGGGGTGAGCAAACCCATTTCAAAAACATCTGCCTCTTAATGGCCACTGCAAGCTACACAAAAACCTGGGTGATGCTTCAACATTAAAGCTGTTTTTCTTCACTTTTGAGCCAGGTCATATTTTGGGGCAGGTTGTTCTCCTGGACTCTCTGAAGGAGAAAGAAAGGAGCGTGAAGCTAGGTTGTCCACGTGTCCAAGGAACCCTCTTCCGTGAGGTTGTGTGTGTGTGTGTGTGTGTGTATGTGTGTGTGTGTGTGTCGGGGTGGTGGTGGTAGTTTGCTATTCCAGATACAACAATAGCAACTACACATTTAGTGAGCACTAACCATGTACCAGGCTTCACGCTTAGCATTTTATATGCATTATTTCATTTAATTGTCCTAAGAATCCTGAGGGAAGGGGTATTGCCCCCATTTAACAGATGTGGAGATGGAGGCATGGAGTGTGACATAGCTGGTGTACTAGTTTCCTGGGGTTGTTGTAACAAAGTACTACAAACTGAGTGGCTTAAACAACAGAAATTTATTCTCTCACAGTTCTGGAAGCCAGAAGACTAAGATCAAGGTGTCGGCAGGGCCACACTCTAGGCACTAGGAAAGGACCTCTAGGCCTCTCTCCTAGCTTCTGGAAGGTCCTTGGCTTTTGGCTGCATAATTCCAATCTGTCTGTGTCCCAATTTCCCCTTTTTATAAGGACATCAGTCATATTGGAATATGAGTTCACCCTAATGACATCATCTTAACTTGATTACCTCTGTAGAGAGACTGTCTCCAAATAAAGCCACATTCTGAGGAACTGGGGTTAGGACTCCAACATTTCTTTTTTTGGAGGACACAATTCAACCCATAACAGTTGATAAGTGGCAAACCAAAGCCTTTGTCCTTTGGAGAGAGGGAGATTGTGTAAGAGCCCAGACTCTCTAGCCAGGCTGCAGGCTTCCAAATCCTGGGTCTGTCTTAATTTGGGATTCCTAAGAAGCAGAGGGCAAGTCGTTTATTAGGTAAGGGGGGATGGGGGGCAAGAAAGGGCAGAAAAGTCATTGAGTTATCAAGCCCACTTCCACTGTTTGTGACTGAAGCTCAATCCCATACTGAATGCTGGCAGATGGGGGGGGCACTTCCCTTGCAGTAACCCCCCCAGAGGAGAGGGAGTGTTTATACACCAGCTGGGATATGTATGCACAACCCCCCTGTCATTCATTGGCTGAGGGCTTCTGGCTTGCTCTGGGATGGGACCTTCCTGTGTGGCTTCAAGAAAGCCTGCTGGCAAAGAGATGCAGACACAACAGTTGGAGTCAGCCGGACACTGAATCTCCAGGGGTAAGTGCAGGGCACATGTTTTCTGGCACACTACTTATGTGGCTTTGAACAAGTCATTTAACCTTTCTGTGCCTATCTTCTCCCTATGTGAGGTTGTTGTGAGGAAAAATGAATTAATACATGCCGAGCTCTTTGACCAAAACCCAGCATGTAATTAGCAATTTAAACATTGGCTATGATTGTTGTTGACTAAATTATACTGTCCCTACTGGAAAATGAGTGACTCAGACATCACTTAGAAACATTAGTGCTGGGAGGCATTTAGGGGGGAATCTGATCTAACTTCCTTATTTCACACATAAGGAATTTGGGGCCTAAGAAAGGGAAATATCTTGCCCAGTGTCACCCAGCTAACAAACATGATCATTATACTGGACTAAACCCAGGCAACATCATTAATTAATTCATTCATTCACTCTCTCATGTATTAAGCACCTATTTTGTGATAGGCACCAGTAAAAAAGTAATGACCAAAACAGTAGCCTCCAAATAAAGCGTAAGCTAAAAACAAATAAGCAGAAGTTTCTAAATATTTTCTTTCTGTACCCTGATGCACCTCACTTAAGAATTGGCTGGACCAGGACAGCCTTTATCCCCAAAGAGTTCCCTGCCCGGCGGGGGAGGGAGCGGCATAAAGTCTCGGCAATATAAGCGCTGGAGGAGCCCAATGGAGGCCCATCCTCTCCCCTGAAGAGGTCAAGGCTAGCTTCCCAGAGGAGGCCGTGTTTAACTGGATTTTGAAGAGTTGGATTCTATTAGGTGGGAAGAAAGGGGAAACACGAACTTTGGGGCATGACAAAGTTGTGGAGGTGAGAAAAAGGATTCTAATTCCATCTGTCTCTTACCTCACCTCAAGAAGGTTGGGGTATTTGTGTTGGTTTCCAAGTAGCTGTTCAGCATCATTGGGAGACCCTACTTGTTCCTCAAAGTCCACCCCAGTCCCAATACAGATGTACCTGGAAATGCCTTCAGGGGACAGCAGAGGAAGAGGAGTTACCTGGGGGAAATGGGGGACCTCCTCCTTTGTGTGGGACCCGTGCCCTCCTCCCCGTAGCCTGGGTTTCTGTTCCTTCGCTTGGCTCTGTTCACCAGTCGCCTTTCACAGTTCTGCGAAACAGATCCCTGGGGAGAGTGACACAGGTGTGTGCTTGTTGGGATGGTGAGGGATTTGGTGCTGGAAGAAAAGTTGGGAAGGCTTCTGAATAATGACAATGTAGAATTTCAAAGAAGTCAATTAGTCAGCCTCAGCTTTTATATCTTCTCTGACAGGGAGCTCTCTCACTCTCGGGCAGCAAGTTCCAGCCGGGAGCACTTGCCCTGAGAGCGCTCTTCTTTCCTGTTGAACCAACAGGTGCCCCCTTACCCCGGCCCTGCCTTCCCACATTGGTCCTGAGTATGGTCCCAAGAAACCACCAGCCAGGTGTGCTCAGACAGTTCTACAGAGGTTGAGGGATGGCAATCAAGGAATTCCCCAACCACCCCCTGCACCCCGCACGAGTGTCTTTTAGGTTCTTGTGCAATGTTTTTCTAAGTCCCCTCCACCAGCTTTCAGATTTTCAGGATTTATAGTTGAGGCCCTCTTTTTCAGCTCCCTACAATTTATGCAGAGGCTGCTGGGATGGTAGCCGCCCTCATGAGGTGCCCGTCCCTGGGGCTGGAGGGGAGAGACAAGTGTAAGGCTAGGAGGATGGTCAGCGGAGTAAGAGTCCTGAGTCATCCTCTGGACTTGACTTGGCAAGAGCTCTGGCCATCAGATAATGCAGAAATATGAACAGCTGAAAGAAAATGCTTGAGAGGAGGGAGTAAGAGGTAGGTGGAGGGCAGGGGTCCAAGGCTCATGGAGGTATTTCCCAGGATGTCCCCCTCTTCAAGTTCATTATTAGACCTTTAAGTTCATTATTAGGTCTTTCATTATTAGACCACAATGCTGCAAGTCATTGTGGGAATGACCTGTTCAGAATCCAGTGGGTCCCCAGCCAAAGGGAGTTCCTCTCCAGCTCTCCCAAGTGGGGTCCCTTTGACAATGTGTTTGTGCCCCTGCCTCTGGGAAAATGGGGGCTGGAGGGACATTTGGAGAGCAGAGTCTAACCGTCTCACTGCAGATGAGGACACTGAGTCATAGAGTGCTCAGATAGGAGGGATCATTAAACACGTGACAACATGGGCTTTGGTGTTAGCAGGAGCTGTCTGTCATTCACTACCTATGGTCTTGGGCAGATTTCTTAACCTCTCTGAGCTTCAGCTTTCTTACTTATGAAACATGGATAATGATAATACTTGCCATGTCTCCAGCCAGAGACCACTAGGAATACCTCTCTTCCTAGTTGAACTAGTAGTTGAACAAATTGGGTTTATTACTTGTTGCAGCAAGGGAGAATGTGTAACGCGGGTATCCATACAGCATCTCAAGAGGATGTCAGGAAATATTTACAGGATCTGGGCTTGTGATAAGTGATTTGGGGGAGGGTTTAATGAAGTGAGCTTTGCTCTGGCTTGGATGCTGTCAGGAAGTAAAGCAGTTCTTTGACTGGGTGTTGTGTTAGTCCGTTTCTGTTGCTTATAACAAAATACCTGAAACTGGGTGATTTATAAAGAAAAGTGAAATTTATTGCTTACAGTTTCTGAGGCTGGGAAGTCCAAAGTCCGTCTGGTGGTGGTGACAGGGACCCAGGGGTCTCACATTGCAAGATGGTGGAAGCAGAGAGAGCAAGAGATTCTCTTGTCTCTTCTTTTAAAGCCTTCAGAACCACACCTGACCACCATTTTTAATCCATTCACTACAGCATAGTCCTGTGATCTAATCACCTCTTCAAAGCTCCACCTTTTAATTACCGTAATAGGATTTCCTACCCTTTTAACAGTCACAGTGGGGGCCAAGTTTCTAATACATAAAACTTGGGGGACACAATTCAAGCTTCAGTGAGTTTGGGGGTTATGTAATTCAACCCACTACAGGTATCTTAACAAATCTTAACTGTAAGAAAGGAAGATTAGATAGAGGTTAAAACTGTAGTTGGTAAAGAAGCAGCCATTACTCATATTAGCCAGGAGAGGGGGATGCTTGGTCACTTCTGTGACTTGCTCATGTTTTGTCTGTGTTCAAACAGGATTCCAGAATGGTTATGTTTTTTTCTCAATCAGTCATGAGCACAGAATAGCCTTGTCTGATGTTGATGTTCCATGAAATTGCTTGTGTTCAGCAGGAGAATATCAAGGCCCAGCTGTGAGTGCCAGATCAGCTCCCAGTGGTCAGGGGCTACTTTTTTCTTTCTCATACTGATCTCACAGAACTATAGTGAGGATTAAATGACACAATACTTGTAAAATTCTCTGTACAATTACCTGGCAGAGTAACCTCTCAATGAATGGCAGCTCTGATGATAAATAAAGTAATACTATTAATAAGTAAAATAATTAATAAGGTTATAGCAGTGTGATGGAAAAGAGCTCCATCACACTAATTAGAAGAGTTTGGCTTCGGTAGGTCTTGATGGTACTGTGTGATCTTGGGCAAGTTGCTCCACCTTTCTGAGCCACAGTTTCCTTTCTGTAAAGTAGGGTAATAGTACCTGTCCCAAGAAATAAAATAAAATAAAAAAATAAATAAAGTAATACTATTAATAAGTAAAATAATTAATAAGGTTATAGCAGTGTGATGGAAAAGAGCTCCATCACACTAATTAGAAGAGTTTGGCTTCGGTAGGTCTTGATGGTACTGTGTGATCTTGGGCAAGTTGCTCCACCTTTCTGAGCCACAGTTTCCTTTCTGTAAAGTAGGGTAATAGTACCTGTCCCAAGAAATTCACAGAATTGAGTATTTTTGAGGTCTACATTGATTGTGGTGCTGAAGTGCTTTGAACACCACATACCAAAGCAACTTATCTAAAAGCACATATATTTTTATTTTTATTGGCTCCTTACTGCTTTCTCAATGTGTTGTCTATTGCACTAAAGAAATGAACAAGTGGCATTTTTTTGCAATGTGACCTCCTGGAAGTCTGCCCCCAGGAAGTCCCCCTGGTGACCTGGGAATGCCAGAGTCTCTCTTCTAAATGGGTCCCAGTCTACTTCAGGGGTAACCTAAAACCCTCTTGCGTCAGTGATAGCCACCCCTGGGTCCGGTCCCTGGGAACACACACCCACCTTACCCTTCCCTTTATTTGACCCTCTGGCTTCCCAAAAGTGTGGTGGAGAGACGGAGGCTACTGCTGGTTCTCTTTGGGACCAAAGTTACCTCCTCAGCCCTTAGAAACCACTCTTTAAGAGAGGCACTGCCTGCCCCCTGGTGGCAGCTTAAGGAACTGCAACCTTTACCTTCACCCACACAAACAACCCTCCTGGTGACACTGGAAAATTTAAATCTTTTGGTACCTGCTTTTTAAAGACCTTTTTTTTCTTTTGGTAGAGAAAGTTAGTTTACAGATGGCAAATTAATATGAATAATTCATATAAAGTATTTATTGAGCACCTGTCGTAAACAGGACAGACACAATCTCTGCTCTCTCATGAAGTTCACTTTTCTTGCAGGAAAGTCCATCAGATAGTGACAAGTGATTAATAATGAATGTGGTGACTATTAACAGGGGACCTGAATCCTGCGGAGGTGGTGGTGGTGGTGGGTGGGAAGGCCTACCTGAGAAAGTGCTGTTACAGCTGTGATGAATACGAGTTAATAAGAAAAAGGTGGGGGGAGAGCATTCTAAGTAGGTGGAAAAGCAAAAGAGATGGTGTAAGCAAGAAAAGAAGGTCCGCGAAAATGAGTGGGAAGGTGGCACAAGATGGTATAGGATGTAGAAGTAGGGACCACACATGTGGAGCTTTGTGGGACAAGCTTTATCTGAAGGCTAGAGGAATGACTAGGACAGGGGAAACTCTGGGAAGAGATGGAAAGGAGGGGACAGGCCCGAGGCAGCTGGTCATGGAGATTGTCTGGATAGGGCAAGAGAGTGGCTCTGACTCAGCAGAGGGCAGTGGAGGTGGAGAGGAGGGGAGGGAGTAGAATCAACAGGCTTATGCTAATAGATTGCTCATGGGGGCGAGGAAAGGAAAAAAGCAAGGACAGTGGTCACTGGTGAGCACTGGTGTGAGCAAATGGGAGAAGGGAGGAGAAGCCAGTCTTTGGGGGAAGGACAGTGAATTCAGTTTTGTAAATGTTGAGTCCGTGGTGCCCCGAGGAACATCTAGGTGAAGATGTTGAGTAGACGTTGATTCATCCATCCACTTGTTCAGAAAATGTCTGTAGGGAGAGTATACGTGGTGATTGAAAGAGCAGACCACACTCCGTGGATTCAAACCTGGCGCTGCCAACGTACCGGTGTGCAGGCAAGTCACTTCACTTCCCTGTCACCATTTGACTCATCTGAAAAGTGGGAGTGATAATATCTGCACCTCCCTCTTTGGTGGACAGCCACCACCTCATTTCTCCTTCCACCACACTCCCTCCCTATTCCCATGCTACAGAGAAAAATCAGGTGTTTAGAGTGGTTCAGTGGCTTGCTGAAGTCACACAGCAATAATAGCAGGGGCAGGATGCCTCCTGAGGGTCTGCTGCTCCAACTTCTGGGGTCCAGGGAAGAGCAAAAGAAGTGTTTCCCAGCCATATGGCTCAGAAACTTCTGGACTGGAGAGCGAAGCATCCTAGCTGGCTGGACCTCACAAGAAGCACAGGCCAGAGACACAGTGCCCAGGAAGTGGGGAAGGTGACTCCTCGCATCTCTTACTGTGAGCTGGTCCTCCTGTGGGTTTTGAGCTCCAGTGCACACTACATACATGATCTGAAAAACCCCAAGCTGCGGATTTGGTTTCAAGAGGTCCTGGGTGAGTTGTGTCTCTGGAAACTTGGCAGAAACAGAGTCCCTCTGGGGGGCTATTTTTAGGTCTCCGATAAAGTTCTAAGGCACCTGAGCTCGCAGTCAAAAATTACCAAGTAAAAGGGAAGCAAGGCATGATAGAGTCAGCAGGACAAAGAACGGAATGAAACCCACAAAGACTTAAGACTTTAAAATTATCAAAAGATAGAAAAATAAGAATGTCAAATAGTATGTTAGATATATTGTTCAGGGATAAACACATATGTGGTTTAAACTATTAAGCAAAGTAAGGAACTGGTAAGTACAAAATTCAAGTTGTTGGCTGTGTCTGAGAGGGAAGGAAAGGGAGACAGCTTGAGAGGTGCACGGAAGGCTTCAAAGATCATGTTACTGTCCTTACAGCAAACACACGCCATCACCCACGTTAATGTCACAAGTATTTGCTATGTTGTCATTCCTCATATTTTCATTGTATCTTATAAATATTATTTTGCTGTCTACTGTTTCGTAAAAACAATAAAAATGTAGCTTGGGGCTGCTTCCTTCTGATTGTTTGCATGAGTGAGTCCACCTTCTGTCCAGCCAGGGGATTTCTCATGTTGGGTAAATACTTGCACGATCTTTCCCCTTCCCGAAGCTGGCTGGACAATGTCTTTCCCACGTGTTCCTGATAAATTCAGATGTTGCCTCCTCTGCCCACAGTTTCCCTAGGCAGGGAGAATAATTCTTCCTTGTTGGACTCCTGGAGCACTTTAAAATAAAAAAGAACAAACAAACCATCTCTTATCAGAATGGCCTTTTCCCTAGTTTCTCTCCCCCGCTGAGCCATCGGACCTCAAGGGCAGGGCCTATGTCTTCACCGTCACTGTGTCCCTCACACCGGCTCTCTGTAGGAATCAGTACGTGTTTGCTGGACGGATCCCTAACCCACTGCCTTCCCCTCCTGAATCACTTAAATAAACTGTGTTAGTTTCTTCTTTCTTTAATTAGATTCCAAGCCTTAAAACACACTCAGTTCTCCTTTATAGACCCGGATGTTCATCACCTCCCCAACGGCAACAACCATTCCCTGAGATATGGTGTCAGGCACGAGGCACACTTGGAGGTGTGGTTTTGAGAATCAATAGAAAGGAGGACAAATAGGGGCAAGAAAGGTTCATCTGCTCTCTAGCATCTCTCAGAATCAGCTCTTTCCCATCCCATGGCCACTGCCTCAACCCAGGCTCCTTACCTGCTCTCCGCCCATCATGGTAATCATCTCCTGGCTGTTACCCCTGACTCTGTCTCCACCATGAGCCAGAGGAGTCCAGCCAGCTCAAGCTCCTGCATCATCTGCCCCATCCGCACCCCCACTGCCATCCCTCTGGTCTCTTCTCTCCTTCCCTGGTACTTTCTCCAGCCTCAAAACCACACATCCTTAAAATTGTTTGGTGAACAGTAGAAAACCTGACTGTGGGTTAAATAAATAAAGGGTCTAATTGTCTCGTGCAAGAAACAGTCTGGGGTCGATGGCCCCTGTCTGGCATACTTCTCCCTGATGCCACCAGGGGCTTTTCAGCATTCCAGCTCATGAAGACCTTGGTCCTCATGCTTGTTACCTCATGCTCGCAAGGTGGCTGCCATTGCTCTAGGCATCATGTCTCCATTCTCAGCAAAAAGGAGGAAGAGCCCAGAACCTTCTTCCTTTGAGTCTTTATCTTTTTATTTGGAAATAGAACTCTAACCAGTGGGATATAGGCTGAAGTTCAATCTATTTACCACTGGTTAGAGCTATGTAACGTGACTACCGTTAGCTGCTGAAAGGCTGAGAGATCCTATATTTTCAGCAGGGTATTTGTTGCCACGCACAAAATTAAGCTTTCTATTTTAGTGAGGAAGAAATGGGAATCTATTGGGTAGATATCTGGGAATTTCTGTTACAGTCTCTTTCCCTGTGAAGACCAGGCAGGGAAACTACCATACCTGACTTTACAAGACAAAGAAAAAAATGTTTTCAGGTATCAACTGGTTGAGAGTGGGAGCACAAAGAGTCGTAGGTCTGAGTATGAAGGTAGATGACATCAGTGGAGCCCACTGGGATAAGGCAGGGCCAGGGAGAGAGAGCCCACGGCATCTGTGGAGCATTTTGACAACAGTTATTGATTGAGGGCTAGGCATTGCCTTGATTGCCTTGCAAAAAATTGTCTCTTAATCTATATAGACTTTATGAGGCTAGAAAATATTATCTTTGTGTTGTAAATGAAGAAACTGAGGCTCAGAGAGGTTAAATAACTTGCCCAGTCACACAACTAGAAAGTGATAGAGTTGGAACTCAAACCAGGTCTTTTTGACTCCAAATCTCAGCCTTTTAACTGTTCTTATGGGATGGGGAATAGGGGCAATTAAGTAAATAATGAAACTACTTTCTGGGTGTTTCTTCTTCACTTCTGTTGCAGAATGATTTCTGTTGGTTGACCTCAGGAGTTTACAGCCAGCCTATTCTAATTCTATAATAGTCCACTCAAAGGTCCAACAGGGTGATAAAAAGCCCTGCTAACATTTTCCACCTGCTCCAGTTACCTATTGTTGCATAGAAGATCACCCTAAAGCTGGTGTCAAATAGCAATAATTTTATTATGCTCATGGACTCTATGGGTCAGGATTTTGGACAGGGCATGGTGAGAATGGTTTGTTTCTGTTGCACGATGCCTCAGGCCTCAGCAGGGAACACACAAACAGCTTGGGGTGACTCACTGGCTGGGGGCTGGAGTCATCTGGTGTCCTCTTCATTCACATCTGGCACCTGGGCTGGGATGACTGACAGACTGGGATCAGCTGGGATTGTTGATCAGAGCACCGATGCGTGGCTTCTCCTTGTGCTTTGGGCTTCCTCACCACATGGCAGCCTCAGAATAGTCAGACTTCCATGGCAGCTCAGGGCTCCAAGATCTAGTGTTCCACCAAAAAAGGTAAAAACTGCGTGACCTTTTATGACCTAGCCTCGAAAGTCACATAGCATCACTTCTACAAGGGTATTTCCAAAAGTTCATGGAAAAATACAATTGAAAAATAATATGAATCCTTCCAAGTTTTTGAAGACCCCACCCACGTATTATACTCTATTGGTTGAAGCAATCACAAACCTGCCCAGAAACGGGAACATAGACCCCACTTCTCAAAAAGAGGAGCGTCAAAAAATCTGGTCATATTTAAAACTGCCATATCACTCTTGGACTCAAGGTAGAAAAACCTCATAGGTCCCTGACGTGCTTCCCTTTGGGATGGATGTGGCTTTCATGGCAGTTATGTGGGTTGCCATCCCTTCCATCCCAAATGGGGTTGGCACTCTGCTCGTAGTTGAATCAGTAATCAGAGCAGTAACCAGTCACAGCCTCTCCCTATGACTTTATACTAGGGTGGCAAGTCTAATAAATCAGACCTGTTTTCCACATGTGGATTGATCAGTACCAAGTGATTCATGATCTTTTGCCAGATAAAAGGAACCATTACTGTCAATCCTTTGCTAAAACAACTGCACAAATCCCCTTACTACTATCCCAGTTTCCACAGCTGCCCTCTTCCAATCCATTCTTTAGAGCAGCCAGAGTGATTTTCAAAAGTTATAAATCAGATGATTTTGAACCCTAACCTCCCAGAGGAAACTAGCTCGAGACTTTCCGTTGAACTCAGAAGACATCCCATATTGCATCTACTGCCCTCAGAGCCCTACGTGATCTCCTTCCTGCCTAGCTCTTTGATCCCATCTCCTCCAACTTTCACTCTGCTCCACCTACACTGCTTTTCATACTGTTTTTGTCATCCATGAGGCTTGTTCCTGCTTTAGGACCTTTGGACTTGCCTTAATCTTTTCTGCAACCACTTAGCCTCCTGATGATTGTATGGATAGATGTTACACATCCTTCAGGTCTCAGCTACAATGCCACCTCCTCAGAGAGCCCTTTCCTGGTCCTCCACCCTTGATTTACAATTACATGACCTTGCTGTATTTTCTTTATAGTATTTATCTATATCTGCAATATTTTCCTTTTACTAATTTATTTGCTTATGTTCTTCACTAGGGAGTATGATCCATGAGAGTAGATATCTTATTCACCTGATTTATCACTGTTTTGGTTTTCTATTACTGTGTAGTGAACCATCCCAAACTTAGTGGCTTAAAAAAAAACCCAGTTTATTATTATCTCTCATGGTCCTGTGGGTTGACTTGGATCAGCTGGGCAGTTCTAGCTTGGGCTGTCTCATGAGCTTGCGGTCAGATGGTAGCTGGGGCACAGTCATCTGAAGGCTTGCTTAAGCTAGATGTCCAAGAGGGTCCCTCAAAAGACTAGCATTTGATGCTGGCTGTTGACTGTAAGCTCAGTTGGGACTGTCAATGGGAGCCCCATATAGCTTGGGCATTTGGGTTGGGCATCTCACAGCATGTGGGTGGGTTCTGGGAGGGAATGTTCTAAAAGCAAGTGATCCAAGAGGAAGGAAATGGAAGCTGCCGGGTCAGTTAAGGCTACCCCCTGGAACTGGCACAATCACTTCTGCCATATTCTATGGATCAAGGCAGTCACAAGACTTGCCCAGATTCAAGTGAGTGGAGAAATAAACTCTCCTCTTCATTGGTGAGTGGCTAGGTCATTTTGCAGAAGAACTGTGGAATGAGAGATATTTGTTACAGCCGTCTTTAGAAAATAAAATCTGCCATACTGTAGTTTCAACACCCCCAGCAGCATCAGGTATGTTGTAGGACACAATAAATACTTGTTTAAAGAGTAAATTAAATGAGAGGGGGAAAAAATTCTTTGCAAAAGAAAACTTCCAGAACATAGGCTGAAGCAACTTTATCTTTTTTTATTTTAACCCTCAGGGTTTGATAATAAAAAATAGAACTTAACTGTTGTGTCTCGTAGATTCTGCTCCAAACGACTTACGTATTCTGGGGAAATCTGAATATAAGCATGTGTGCACTGGCCACCAGGGCCGACTAGGAAAGACAGCTCTGGAGTGAGCTTGATCAAGGGACGTTTGATGGGACAGTGAGCCCCAGGGAAGGTTTGTGCAGAATGAAGTGAGGGGCGTGGCTGGAAACAAAAGTCGGGATTAGTCAGAAAGCCAGGCTAGGTAGTTCAGCCTTTATCTGCAGGCAATGGAGAGCCTGTATAGTTTATACTCAGGAAATTAACATGGAGAAAACAACGTTCTAGGAAGATTACTAGGTTTGATGTCTTTTGAAAAATCATTGACACAAAACTGGGTTTGCATCCTAGCTCTGTTGCTTTCAGGTCATGTGATCTGAGCAAGCTATGTGACCTCTCTGGATCTGGCTTCTTTATCTTCACAAAGCAGATAAAAATAGCCACCTGGAAGAGTTGTTATGAGGATCAAGAGAGATAATCTGTGTTGGCAAATTGTGCCAGGGGAGGAACTTGGTAAAATGGGAGTCATTATTAGAATGAATTATTCCATTAATTCATTCAACAAATATTTATTGAGTGCTTACTACTGGGGTGTGCCAGACATTTGGGCCCTACGAATATAGTAGGGAACTAAAGAAAGTTTCTGCTGACATGGAGCTAAGATTCTAGAAAGAAGAGAGAGTCAACTCATGAAAAAATCCCAAAAATATGTACTGTGGCAGCTGGCAGTAAGTGCTTTGGAGGGAAATAAAGCAGAGTGCTGAGAGCAAGTGCTGCTATTTTACATACAGCCATCTCTAAAGGCCTCTTGAGGAAATTAAATTTCTGCAGAAGTAAGGTAAGCAAGGAGGTAAGGCTAATAATGGTTCTCTGGTGGAAGAGAATTCCAGGCAGGGGGAACAGCAGGTACAGTGGCCCTGTGTGGGCAATGTGTTGAATGAAGAGGAAGAGTATGGAGATCTATGGGGCTAGAGGGAGTGAGCGAAGGGGGGACAACTAGGAAACAAAGTCAGAGGGGTGGTCAGAAGCCACATTAGGTGAGGTTTCTGGGCTGAGGTTAGGACCTGGAATTTTATTCTACATGTAATGAGCAGCCATTGGATTTGAGCAGAGAAGTAACATAACCCAACAGCAGCCTCTAGCTGCCCTGCAGAGAATGAACTCTGGGGAGCAAGAGCTGGGGCCAGGTGCAGTCAGGAGACCACTGTAATAGTCTCAGCGAGAGATCCTTTATTCATTCTTTCCAGTTGCTGAGTGCCTACTCCGTCCTCTTTTCTAGGACCTGGGGTACAGCCATGAACAAAACAAAGCAAAACAAACCCCTGCCCTCATGAACTTTTTATTCAACAGTGGGGTAGAACCAAGTAAACAAATTTTATTTATTTATTTTCAAGCATGGTGATGAAGTTTGGATGTATTGTCCTCCCAGAACTCATGTGGAAATTTGATCCCCAGTGTGGCAGTTTGAGTTATGGGGGCAGATCCCTCATGAATGGGTTAATGAGTGAGTTCTTGCTATATTTGTTCCTGTGAGAGCTGGTTGTTTATAGGACCCTGGCACTTTCTCTCTCTCTCTTGCTTCCTCTCACCATGTGATCTGCGTGTACCCACCAGCTGCCTGCCACTTCCCGCCATGTGTAGAAACAGCCTGCGGCCCATGCCAGATGCAGCTGTCCCAGAATCGTAAGCCAAATAAACCTCTGTTCTTTATAAATTACCCAGTCTCAGGTATTTCTGTTATAGCAACACAAAATGGACTATCACACATGGAAAGGAGATATAGAGTGTGGGGTGGGGGAGGCTATAATTTTAAATCGGATTGTCAAAAAAGGCTTCATGAGAAGAGGGTGTTTGAACAAGGATGCAAAGGAGCAAGCCATGACAGCCTTTGTCAGGGGAGGAGGTGGAAGCATTTTAGGCAGAGGGGAAAGTGCAAGTGCAAAAGAGTTGAGCAGGAGAGTGCTCAGTAGATTCCAGAAAGAGCAAGGGAGCCACTGGAATTCAGCTGGAATAGAATTATAAGGGGATATGGCAGCAGATGAGGTTAAAGGAGCAGAGATCAGCTGGATGTGACTTTATAGGCCATTGTATAGCTTTGGCTCGTACTGTGAATGAGATGGGAGCCACTGGAGTTTGTAAGCAGAGGCATGCTGTAGTCTGACATATTTCACAAAGATCCCTCTGGCTACATGCAGAGAATGGATGGACTAGATGGGGGGGTGGGGAACATGATAATACTTGGACCAGATGGGGATGGTGGAAGTGGTGAGAAGTGGATTCTGGAATCTCTGACTCTCTGACTAAAGACTCTGACTCCAAAGCCTTTCCTCTAAATAAGAGGTTTTACATAATATTAACATTCTTACAGAACAACAAAAGACCATGAATAGCCAAAGAAATCCTGAGCAAAAAAATAAATGCCAGAGGCATTATATTACCTGACTTCAAATTATACTTCAAAGCTGTAGTAACCAAAACAGCATGGTACTAGCATAAAAAGAGACACTCAGACCAATGGAATAGAATAGAGAAACCAGAAATCAAACCACATACTTACAGCCCACTGATCTTTGACAAAGGCACCAAGAACTCATTGGGGAAAAACCTGCCTCTTCAATAAACAGTGCTGGGAAAACTCGACATCCATGTCTAGAAGAATGAAATTAAACCCATACCACTTGCCATATGCCAAAATGGATTAAAGACTCAAATATAAGACCCAAAACTATAAAACCCCTAAAAGAAAACATAGGGGAAACACTTCAGGAAGTACTATTTGGCAAAGACTTTATGAATAAGACCCCCAAAGCACATGCAACAAAAGAAAAAAAATAAACAAATGGGATTATACCAAACTAAAAAGCTTCTGCACAGCAAAAGAAACAATTAATAGAGCAAAAAGGCAACCTACAGAATGGGAGAAAATATTTGCAAACTATGCATCTGACAAGTGATTAATATCCAGAATATACAAGGAACTCAAACAACAGTGAAAAAAACAAGTAACCAAACAAAAAATGAGCAAAGGAGCTGAATAGGCATTTCTAAAAGGAAGATGTACAAGTGGCCAACAGACACATGAAAATGCTCAATATCACTAAGCATCAGCCAAATGAAAATCAAAACCACATTGAGATATCGTCTCACCCCAGTTAGACTGGCTATTATCAAAATGACAAAGAGTAGCAAATGCCGGAGAGGATGCAGAGAAAGAGGAACCATCCTACCATTTGTGGGACTGTAAATTAGTGCAGCCATTACAGAAAACAGTATGGAGGTTCCTCAAACAATTACAGATAGAACTTCTGTACGATCCAGCAATCCACTGCTGAATATATACCCAAAGGAATGGAAATCATCATGTTGAATGGATACCTGCACTCCCATGTTTACTGCAGCTCTACTTACAATAGCCAAGAGTTGGAAACAACCTAAATGTTCATCAGTGAATGACTGGATAAAGAAAACGTAGTATATATATACACAATGGAATACTACTCTGCCATAAAAAAACAATGAAATTCTGACATTCACAGAAACATGGATGAACTTAGAGAAAATTATGTTTAGTGAAATAAGCCAGAAACAGAAAAATACTGCATGTCCTCACTCATAAAAAAATAAACAAATAAAAAAAGAAAGAAAGATACAACAATCACAGTAATTCATTGAATTTTCAAAAGGGGATAATAGAACTGTGGTTACTAGAGGTCAGAAGTGAGGGCTATCAAGAAATTTGTAGGGCCGGCCCGGTGGCGCACTGCTACAGTGTGCCGCTTGGTAGCGCGGCGGCGCTCCCGCCAAGGGTTTGGATCCCACATACAGACCGGTTCCCGCTCACTGGCTGAGCGAGGTGCGGGCGCAGCACCGAGGTTTGCGATCCCGTTGCCGTCCCGGTCCGGTATGGGCGCGCGACACTGAGGGTTGCGATCCGTTGCCGGACACGAAAAAAGACAAAAAAAAAAAAAAAAAGAAATTTGTAAAGGGTCACAAAGAATGATTATGTTTTGTAATGATGAATATACTAATTATCCTGATTTGATCAGCACATATTGTACATAGGTATTGATATTCAACTCTGAACCCCACAATTATGTATAATCAATTATATTTCAATAAATAATTAAATAAAAAAACTCAGACAACTGAGAATGTAAAATATCTCATTAATAATTATATTGTTCACATGTCGAAATAACAATACTTTGGATATACTGAGTTAAATAAAATACATTATTAAAATTTAAAAAAATCAACTATTGTGAAATAGTTAACAGTCAGGTGCAGGTCTTTATGTGATATATTTTATTTCTGTTGGGTAAGTACCTAGAAGTGAGATTGCTGGATCATATTGTAAGTATCTGTTTAATTTTATAGGAAACTGCCAAAATATTTTCCAAAATGGATGTTCCAGTTTTTATTCCCATCAGTAATATACGAGATTTCCAGTTGTTCCATGTTCTTTTGAGGATTTGGCATTGTTTTTTTTAAAGACATTTTAGTAGGTGTGTAGTAGTTCCTTTTATAAAAAAATTGAGGCAAAATTCACATACAGTGAAATATACCCTATCCTAATTATACCATGTGAAGAGTTTTGAGAAATGTGTACACACATGGAATCAAGCTGTAGAACGTCTTTATTACTCTAATAAATTCCCTAGTAACTACCTTCCAGTCAATCCCCACCCCCTCGAGGCAGCCACTTCTGATCGCTATCACCATAGATTAATTTTGCCTCTTCCTAAACCTCATAAAAGAAATAGTACAGCACATACTCCTTTGTGTCTGGCTGGATTTACTCAACATAATGGTTTTGAGATTCATGCATGTTACCGCATGTATCAGTAGTTGTTTTTATTGCATGCATATCATATCAAGTGAGTAGTATTTCATTGTGTGCATATCACAATTTGTTTATCTATTCACCTGTTGACAAATGTTTGGGTTGTTTCCAGCTATTCCATTCCTAGACATTTATCCAAGAGAAATGAAAGCTTAGGTCCACAAAAAGACCTAAACAGTAATAGCCTGCTTTCTCTCTTAATCCACTACAACCCATTTCTGGAGAAGGGCCCCACATATTTTTTAAAGCTCCCCAGGAGATTCTAACAGGCTTTCAGGTTTTGAGGCCCAGGAGACCTGGCCCCTGGCTCTTCCACCTTATCACACACCACTCTCCTCCTCTTCTCAGTCCTCTGAAAACAGCAATTTTATCCCCACGTCAGGCTCTTTGTGCTAGTTTTTCTTCTGCCTGGAATGTTCTTTAGATCTCAGTGTGACTGGTTCTTTCTTGTAATTCAGGTCCCAGCTGAAATGTCACCTGGTCAGAGTAGCTTTTCCTGCCCCCCCCCATCTAAAGGAGTCACTCTAGCATATCACCTGTTCGAATGTTCCATATGACATTTATTTCTAATATTGCCTTGTTCATGTATTTTCCTGTTTGTTGGTCTTCCCTCTAGAATGTAAATCCCATAAGAACAGGGACCTTGTCTGCCTTGTTCAACACAGTATCCCTGGTATTTAAACTTGTACCTGGAACTTAATAAGGGTTTAATAAATGTTTGTTGACAGCATGACAGAAAAATAAGTAAATAAATAAATAAAAATAAATAAATAAATAAATAAATAAAAAGTTTTACAGCTGTGCCCTCAAAGACCCTGAAGATCCATAAGAGAGGACTCAAGGCACTTCAAATGGAGAAGCTCTGCTTTTCATGTTGGGTTTTTTTTCTTTTTCTTTTTTTTTTTTTTTTTTTGCCCTGAGACCAAGTGAAAAAAATTTTTTTTTGCATAAAGGAGTTGGTTTAAGTATGTTTGCATTTACGCCATGAGAGCCTTAACTGTGAGTTAGAGGAGGATGGGGCTGAGAAAAAGCCATTGGATCTGAGAATGAGGAACTTGGTGGTGACCCGTATAGGGAGTTACTTCCCTTTGGTTGCTAGCAACAGAAACCAACTTTGGTTATCATAAGGTGAGAAGGTATTTATGAAAATGATGTGAGAATGTAGTGGGCATCTATTCTCCCTTCCTAGTAGTACCCTTAAGTTAGCCAGGGTTGGATTCTACTGCTTGCAACCAATAGCACTAACTGACTTAGTTTAGCTCATGGAACTGATGGGAAGGCTGAGAGAACCAGACTTGGAAAGGATGGTAAACGAGGCAGAAACTGAGATCTTCCCAGGGCACTTCTGAATAGGCTCTACACATTTCCAGGCCTTTTGTCATTCATTGCTCAAGATTAAAATTCCAGGGATGGCATCTGATTGGCCACTGTCTGTCTGGGGTTAGGGCTGGCACTTTGATTGATAGTCCCCCTAGCCCCACCTGTCTTGGGTGCAGGAAGAGTCATTTACCCAAAGTAAAATAAGGGCGCTTTATCAGAAAATGGACCAACAGGTGCTAGGTGACAAAACAAAATAGCCAATATGCCCAGAGAGAGGCTTCCGTGGAATGAAAGTAAGTCTGACTGGGTGCAATCGTCCAGGGGGCGACTCCCCATAGTATGGTTAAAAACACTTTCTTTGTTCCTGGGAATTTCTCAAATCTTCACCATTAATTTGTTTATAGTTATTTTAGAGTCAGCAGGTCTATAGCTGACTAATGTCACCTCCCATTATAAACCTTTCCTGCTTTCCTTTCCTTTTTATTTTCTTTCTTCCTTCTCTTCCTTGATAAATATTATTTTACACTCATGATGAAGTCATGTCCACATTTTTGGATGCATCATCTATGTTAACCTCAGATTTGTGTGTGTGAATGAGTGTGTGTGCATGTGTAATACTGAAATAACTGTGACCACATGAGTAATTGGACAAGTATCTTCCTTCTGATTTACCAGTTATGTTTTCTCCTGCAAGTCATTTTGCCTAGCTGAATCTCACTTTCTTCATCTGTAAAATAGGTGTAATTATACTTAATCCATAAGTTTGTTAAATAATTACAAGCTACCTTTCACTGAACACTTATCATATACCCACTCCAGAGGGCCAGATGAGTAATGTGAATGAAAGTATTTTGGAGGGGCCAAGTATTCGGGAGGGGCCATGTGAGACAATAAGGAATGGTGGGGATTATAGGGAACTAGAGGGAATGCTTTCCTCATAAAAAGAGAGCAGCTCTGCTTAGCACGAAGTCACAGTTTTCAAAGTGAGGTCCATTGACAGCAGTATGAGCATCACCTGGAAACCTGTTAGAAATGCAAATTCTCGGGTCCCATCTAGACCTACTGAATCAAAACTGTGGGTGGGGATCCTGCAGTCTCTGTTTTAACAAACCCTCTAAGTGATTCTGATGCACGCTCCGTTTTGAGACCCACAGTTCTAGCTGATAGTTGCTATGTAAGATTGCAGGACTGTGTTGCCAGATCTTACACTGTTTTCAGAAGAAGCTAGTGATTTATTTTTATGTGAAATTCCCCACTTTTAAATCTTGGCAACTAATTTAAATTTTAAAAATGTACTGTGTGGGCTAATAATATATGTGTTCTGGCCAGATTTGCAATCTCCGGCTTGTGCTTTTCCCTTTGATCCATATAATAATCCTACAAGGCAGTTATTATAATACTCATTTTATGGAGGAAGAAGATGTAGGTCCAAAAAGTGAAGTGCTGTTCTAAATCACATAGCCAGGAAGTGACCAGTCCCTGATTTGGACCTAGATGCATTTGGTTCTAAAGCCTCTGCTCTTTTTACTTAAGTAGAAGAGAAAATATATACTATACCTAGCACAGAGCCCAGACCACAAAAGCTAAATATCTGATGTCATTGACCAATGAAATTGTCTTCTCCATTCTCTACCCCACCCCACCCCATTCCTTCAGCCTCCTACTAATCTGAATTCCTGTAAGAGAGAGCCAGTCAGCACAGGAGCCCATAAGGGCCTGGGAGAGGTGAGGCTGGTCAGTTTCCTGTCCAGGGGAGCTGAATAGGTCCCGGAAGAAAGCTGTGGGCAGCAGTGCCCGGGGCTGAATGTCCAGTGGCCAGCTAGGTCCACAGGCTAAAACCGGCTGCTCACCAAAGTGTCCTCTGTGTGCCCTAGACTGGGTTTCAGGAGACTACTCAGGGCTGTGTCCCCACCTGGCTCTAGCCCTCATTGCTGTTGACTGTTCTATGAGCTCAGAGTAAACAGCCCTGGCCCCTCCCAACAACGGTATGTCTCCAGTCCCCAGGCTGGGCATGGGAATCTGGGGAGGCATTTTCAGCCTCTTTTACCAGCATCCATCTGTGGGGACAATGGCTGGATGTGCTCATATTACCAAGCCCTACTCACCTGTTGTCCCAATGGTCATTGCCCCAGACCCCCTCAGGCCTCCAGCAGCAAAGACCTCCTGGAGCTTCCAGAACCTCAGATCATAGGAGCAGGAAGGATGTTTGAAGGCTCCTCTTGCCTAACTCCCTCAGTAACTCTGTTTTGACATTTACCACCCTGGATTCTAAAGCTGGGTATATACTTATCAGTCTCCTTAGTAACCATAGACATTTATTGCACATTCAGAGTCATTTATCCAGTACCTATTATGTGCCAAGCCTGGATTCCTATGTCAATCGGCATGAACCTACTGTCAAGAATACACAGTTGTTCCATGGCAGCAACATTACATTCATGTTCTCATTGATGTCTTACAAAGTCATCGTTTTTATAGATGACAAAATAGCAGCTCAGAACAGGGAGGTGATTTATTCAGTGTCCCTCTGAGATAGAAGGTGCTCAGTTTCCCTGGGCTCAGGTGTCAGGACACATCTCTGGGTTTCAAGCCACTTCCTGAGGTCTCAGACCCCTTCTCTAGGTCCTACCCTAGAGGAAAGTTACTGTTGCCAGTTAGACTTATTTCCAGCACCAACAGGAGGAAAATGAGACCAGAAGGGGCTGGCTTATGCAAATCCAGTAGCTGGGCATACTCAGTAGAGAGGGGTTATATAACCCTGGTAGCTGAATGACCTTCCAATAGAGGTGCTAGAGAGCACAGAATATTCTTGAATATGTCTGGTGCATGTGACAGGATTTGACCAATGAACATGCTCCAGAAGAGGACGAATTGAGCACGTGCAAGACTATGCTACACAACTGGGAACCACAGCCTTAATTGAATATTCATTAGATGGCTAAACTATAAAAGCTGAATCCCAGCAGAAGGCAGCGCTGTTGCTTAGGCTCCTGGAGCTAGTCCACACTTTGCCTGTGGAGTGTGTATTTCTTTATTTTTTATTTTATTTTATTATTTTTTTTGTCTTTTTGTCTTTTTCCGTGTCCGGCAACGGATCGCAACCCTCAGTGTTGCCCCCCCCCGTACCGGACCGGAGACCGGCAACGGGATCGCAACCCTCGGTGTTGCTCCCGCGCCTCGCTCAGCCAGCGAGCGGGAACCGGTCTGTATGTGGGATCCGAACCCTCCGGCGGGAGCGCCGCCGCGCTTCCCAAGCGGCGCACTATCCAGTGCACCACCGGGCCGGTCCAGTGTATTTCTTTATTTTTGTATCAAACTTACTTTCAGCAAGCAGCTGCTTGTTCTCTTGAGCCAGCCTGCCATTTGTCCTGAACTTTAAGTATGTATTTCTTACTTTTGTGTTAAACTTGTTACAGGACCTGCTCAGTCTCTGGAGATATGCCACACTCTCTCTGAAATCTGTATCTCTTATTCATTATATTAAACCTGTTCCCACTTTCTACTGTGACTCTGCTTTTGAATTCTTTCCTGTGGCAGAGTCAAGAATCTGTTAAGAGGACGGGGTGGGTTGAGGCCAGCTATCGGGCCCCTCAGATCCTACCTCTGACATAACCTCAGGTGGAAGGTGGTGGAGGTAAGTCAAGACTAGACCCTGTCACCACAAGACCAGTCCCAGAGGGCTCCTTCTGATTACTTTCTTTTCACCAAATGTCTTGCCTTCTATGTGTCACATGGTAGGCACCCAGTGAACATTTATGATGGAATGGAAAAAACAAGGACTTGGAGGGAAAGAGATCTGGGTTCAAAAACCTTGTTTGGGGCCGGCCCTGTAGCTCACTTGGGGAAGTGCGGTGCTGGTAGTGCTGAGGCCATGGGTTCGGATCCTGTATAGGGATGGCCGGTGCGCTCACTGGCTGAGTGTGGTGCGGACCACACAGTGCCAAGGGTTGCGATCCCCTTACCAGTCAAAAACAAAAACAAAAGGAAAAACAAACAAACAAAAAAAAAAACCTTGTCTGCACTGCTTCATTTGGGACCTTGGGTGGGGGAATCCTAAACCTCTGAACATTCAGTGCACTTGTCTTGTATAGCTGATGATAACAATAACTCTCTAGCCATTAAGTTTGCTGGGAAGAGTCAAGGAACACGGAGCCTGGCACAGAGGCAGCCCTGATAGGGGGTTGGTGTGGAAAAGAGGGAGAAACACCCACCCCAAATGGCTCCAGACTGTTGACAGGTGTTTCAACTTCATGGTCCTGTTTCTTATAAAATGGGTTCATTTACTAATAACAACTGCTTTTACTGTAGCCCATACTATGTGCCCTGTACCACTGCAGTAGCCTTCCATCACTAATCCCTAAAAGGGGATCTGAACTCTGATCTGGCCTACCCCAAATCCAACCACTTAATCCCCATTCTCCATTGCCTCCCGGCGGGCCCTGCCTTTTCCTCCTCCCCCCCCCCCCCGACCGGGTGCATTTTAGGGAGACCCCCGAGCCTGGGAGTGGGAACCCAGGCCTGGGCCCTGGCGTCTCGCTGCCCTGCCCTCAGGCCCCAGACAGAGGAAGGGAGAGAGCAGTGGACAAGGTACCGGCTGCGGCTGGTCCAGCGGCTCCCAGCCTGGAAGCTGCTTAGGTTCCGGGTTCCCACCGGGGCCAAGTGAAACACCTGATCCCGGGAGATTGTGAAATGGCATGAAGTGGCAGCCCGCCCCGCGCCGTCCGCCGAGCTCTCTCACTCCTCCTCCCGGCTCGGCCCCGCCCTTGCCCCACGCCCCCAGCGCGCGGTTAAATCCCCCCGGCCCGCGGCGGCTCACACCGCACCCCGCCCCAGCGCAGCACCATGCCCGTCTGCCGCCTCGGCCCGCTGGCCGCCGCCCTCCTTGGCCTGCTGCTGCTGGGCCTGCGCCCAGTCACAGGCGAGTGAGGCGGGGGGAGGCCGGGCGCCCAGAGGGGCCGAGCCTCGAGAGAGCGCCGGGACAGAGCCTCGCTCGGCGCTGGGGGAGGGAGG